>NW_021319584.1:1706396-1744604 GCF_001605985.2 Dendrobium catenatum
TAAAACATAAATATCAATGTTGCAAAGACATTTCGTTTAGGCATTTAAATCAATAACACCAAGCCTTGTTCTTAATGTACTGAAGGTATCAAAGGCTAAAGGTTTTGTAAAAAGTCTGCAAGTTGATTTTTAGTAGAAACATGAGTGAGTTCAATTTCTTCTTTGGATACATGATCCCTTATGAAATGATGCCTTATGTCTATGTGTTTGGTTCTTGAATGTTGAATAGGACTTTTAAAAATACAAATAACACTAGTGTTATCACAATAAATTGGAATAGTGCCTATAGTCAATCCTAAATCAATCAACTGTTATTTCAACCAAAGTACTTGTGCCACACAACTTCCTAATTCAATGTATTTAGCTTCAGCAGTAGATATGGCTGCTGAATTTTGTTTTCTACTAGACCAAGAGACTAAAGAATTTCCAATAAATTGACATGTTCTAGAAGTGCTTTTCCTATCCATCCTACAGCCTACAAAGTCAGAATCTGAATAACCAATTATTTCAAATGAAGAGCTAAACTTAGGATACCAAATTCCTAAGTTCTGAGTTCCTAACAGATATCTTAAAATCCTTTTCACTACTGTCAAATGTGATTCTTTTGGATCTGATTGAAATCTAGCACACGAACAGACACTAAACATGATATCGTGGCGGCTAGCTTTCAAGTAAAGAAATGATCCAATTATCCCTCTAAATTTCTTTTGCAACAGATTTTCCCTTAGGGTCCTTATCCAACTGAACTAAGGAACTCATTAGTGTACTAACAGGTTTAGCATTATCCATTTCATACTTTTGAGGATGTCCTTAACATACTTTGACTGACTAAGAAATGTACCTTCCTCAATTTGCTTAATACTAAATCCTAGAAAGTAACTCAAATCTCCCATTAGTCTCATCTCAAATTCACTACTCATTATTTTTACAAATTGTTTCAACTCTTCTTGTATGGCCAAAATCCAAAATTTAGTAGAAAGTGCTTGATCAATATTAGTGGGTTCTATAGTTGAAATAACGGCTGAATGACTGACTTCTTTTTTTAATCCACGCCTAGTCCTTACAACCTCACTTGGTTCACCTATAATCAATTCCCTTGTGTGGTTTTTAGAAAATCTCAAATCTCTAGGCAAAGGGTTTTCTATTTCCAATTTTTTTTCCAAATTTTCTTCCAAATTCATCTTATCAATCTTTTGGGAGTTAATTTCAATTTCATCTTCTTCAACATTTGGCTCTTTTATATTTCTAGATTCATCAAATACAACATGTGTGGTCTCCTTAATTAACAAAGTTCTTATATTGAATACTCTATAAGATTTTCCAACACTTGAGTACACAATAAAAATTCCTTCATCTGATTTTAGATCAAATTTTCTTAAGACACATTTTCCATTGTTATGAATGAACACCTTGCAACCAAAAACATGCAAATGAGACAAATTAGGTGTTCTTCCTTTTAGCAACTCATAGGGTATTTATTTATTTTAAATATTTTATTCACCCTATTAGAACATAACATGCAGTGCTAACCACCTCAGCCTAAAAATATTTAGGAAGTGAATATTCTGCCAACATTGCTCGGGCGGCTTCTATTAATGTTCTATTTTTTCTTTCGACTTACCCATTATGTTGAGGGGTTCTAGGTGCAAAAAAATTGTGATTAATTCCTTTCTCCTTACAAAATTCCTCAAATTTCTTATTCTCAAATTCTCCTCCATGATCACTTTATATATAAATAATTTTACACCGTAGTTTCCTTTGAATCCAAGTTAAAAAATTTCTAAATTCCTCAAATGGTTCACTCTTATGAAATAGAAATCTAACCCATGTGAATCTTGAGTAATCATCTACAATCACAAATCCGTATACCTTTCCTCCTAGACTCACAATTCCAACAGATCCAAAAAGATCCATATGCAAAATCTCTAATGGTTTACTAGTTCTATGATCCTTATTGGACTGAAAAGAAGACTTCACTTACTTTCCTAGTTGACATGCATCACAAAGTGGTCCTTAGTAAAGTCTAGTTTAGGTATACCTCTCACTAAGTTCTTTTGGGTAATTCTCCTAAGGTTTTTCAGCTAGAATGACAAAGTCTCCTATGCCAAAGCCATGACTCATCAGATACTATTTTAAAACAAAAAGTAGTAGGAGATTGAATGCAGTTTAAATCTAGCATATAAACATTGTTTACCCTTTTTCTATTCAAAATATCTTTTCCATTTAGGCTTAATATGCAGCTAGTAGGGAAAAATTTTATACTAACCTTTATCACAAAGCTGACTTATACTTAACAAATTATGCTTTAAGCCTTCAACCAATAACGCATTTTCTATAAAAAAGTTCTTCAGATTTCCAATCATACCTGATCCAACCACCTTCTTTGTGGTATTATCTCCAAGTGTAACCTTGCCTCCACTCATGGCTTCTAGTGTTATGAATTGAGTAGTATCTCCAGTCATATGCTTTGAACATCCGCTGTCTAGGTACCATATGCTCTCACAAGGTCTTGTGTGAGAGCGACTCTGCAAAATTATCAAACGTTAGACCTGAGAAATCAAATAAGTTTGGGTTCTCTTTTTGGCAATTAATAATCAGATGCATGTATGATATGTCTAGGTTTATGCATCTTAGGTCTCCCCACCAAATAAGTTTTCATCTTCAAAGTGCAGGTGTGAGCTATATGTCCAAATAATCCACAATTATTACATTTTACTTTTGGAAATGGTTTTCTAAGTTTTCTAACATTCATTTGTCTTTTCAGGGATTGCATAAATTTAGGAGACAGAATAGGATTAGTAAAATCTTCAAGTTTATGGGGTATCCTATTATCCTCGAGAGATTTTATCGTTAGTTTGTAAAATGAATTCATTATCTTCCAAAATTTGATTTAAATAATTGATTTAATATAATTTGCTCTCTGATTCATCCTTAAAGTTCTTAAAATCTTTCTCGAGTTATGCATAGGATGATTTTAAATTCTCATGATTTTTATTCAAGTCATTAAACTTGTCAAGTAAATTCATGTGGTTGTTGTCAATTAAGGCATGATCTTTCCTAAGGATTTCATGTTCCTTTTGAAGGTCTTTAAATTTTAAACTTAGACTAGCATTCATTTTCTTCATTTTCTCATATGCATCATGCATGTGTTCAGAAACTTCAAATAATTCATCATAAGTTAAGTCACATACCTCTTCTTGATCTGACATATCAAGACTATCGGACATTAAGAAATTATTAGTGACTTCTTCTTCCTTTTCAATCTTTGATGAATTTGAAGCTGAGTCCGCCCAGAAGCTCTTTGAAACTTCTTCTTGCCCTTCTTTACAATTGGTTTCTCCTCTACCTTCTCCTTGCTAGGAGTGACTTTGAGTTTTAGGCAATCAGTCTTGATATGACCAGGTTTACTACACTCATAGAAAATCACATCATTTGAAACCTTGCCATTTATATTAAATTTACCTCTATTCCATTACTGGCATCTCTTCTACTTCCTCTTCAGAAAGCTTCTGAACTATCTAGTCATCAATGTGATGTTGTCTTCATCCTCAGGTTGTGAGTGTTCATTCTCAGACTATTCTACTTTTAGTTCTATATTCTTCTCCCTTCGTGGTTCACCTGCATCAATCTTTCTTTGGCTAACTCCTTACTCGTAAGAAATTAGTGAACCAAGAAGATTATCAATAGAGTAAATGCTTAAATCTTTAGACTCTGTAATTGCAGTAATTTTAGCATCATATGCAGCAGGCAAACAATGAAGAATCTTATTAACCATGTCAGCATTCGTTAGTTCTCTACCCAGTGCATGCAAAGAGGTGATTATTTATGTGAATCTTGTGTACATATCAGAAATGGATTCATCAAGTTTCATGCGAAACAATTCCTAATCATGTAACATAATATTAATTCTAGATTGCTTAACCTCATTAGTCCCCTTATATGTTATACAAAGTCTATCCCATATGTCCTTTCCACTTTTGCAACTAGAAACCCGCATGTAGTCTTCTGATTTTAAAGCACAAAAGAAACTATTCAAGCATTTGGCGTTTAGTTGTGCTAAGTCACATTCTTCTACTGTCCAGTCTGCAAAAGGTGTTTCAACTCTAACTCTGTCAACTAATCTAGTTGGTTTTGTATATCCTTCCTGGACTAAGATCCACATACGATAATCAAGTGACTGTAAAAAAGTAAACATGCGAGTTTTCAAAAAATCAAAAGGTATATTGTCAAATAGTGGAGGTCTAGTTATTGATTAACCCTCAGGTGTTTTTCGGTTTCAAAATGTAGCCATCTACGTTAATAAAAAAGTATTCTAAACTAATGATTTTGAAACAAAGCTCTGATACCACTTATTGAAACTCATTCACTATGAATTATGTTGTTAAACCGAAGCTTATGTCCCAAGGCTATCCAAGAGGGGGGATTGGTATTTTAAAAATTTATCCCTCTTTTGAATATTTTGAACCAAAAGTAAACTTTAATGATTTTTTTTGAAATAGTTTTTCAACCACAATTTTTAGAGTAGAAAAAGTAGAAAATAAAAAGCAGTAAAGAATAAAAGACACAAGATTTATAGTGGTTCGGTCAAAACTAGACCTACATCCACTCTCAGGAGGCACCCTCCGAGTATTGCACTAATACCAATAGTGTCTCTCGTTTTGCACCCACAGCAAGGCGGAGAAGCCTTTACAAATGCTCTTTCCACCACTACCCGGTGCGGTAGAGAACCGTCATCTTTTTACACTATCCCCACTGTTAGCAGAGAACCGTTCGTCCTTTCACACTCTCCTAGTATGGGCAGAGAACCCTTCGTTCTTTCATACTCTCCTAGTGTGAGCAGATAATTCTTCGTCTATTCTCACTCTCCAAGTGTCAGCAGAGAATCGGATCTTCATGAAAGATCTCCTCACAAGAAATCTAGAAGGAAGAAAGAAAAGAGTGAAGTAATCACAATTCAAAAGCAAAGACTCTTACCTTTAAATTCAAAGTGAAGCCTTCACGCTACAGTAGCAAGAATCCTTCTTCAAAACACTCTCTCACACTCTCTCCTTGAATCTTCTTTCAATAGGCATGAAGATTAATGGAAAAAAAGATTATGTGGCAAATTATTTTGGATTATATATAGGAAAGACACAAAAAATCATCAAAAAATTGCAAATTTTCAAGTCAATACGAGTTGGATCGTCCCGTACGATCGTGGATCGTCCTGGACGATTTTACTTAAGTGTGTTGGAAACGAACCTAATGTATATGAGTATGAAATGACTTCGTACACACATATCATCCCGTACAAACTAGGTTCGTCCGGTACGAACTGTTATTCCATAGGTCGGTTCTCAAAATCTACAGAATGACACTTAATTTTCATAGTCAGTTCACTTCGTTCTAGTACGAAGTTGATGTTCGTCCAGACTAAATTATTATAGAGAACAAATCATCCCGGGACAAATACACTTCGTCCTAGACGATATCAATCCAGAGAGCAACTCTTCTTGGAACGAATACACTTCATTTTTGAATGAAAATTTTCCAGAGAACATATCATCCTGGGACGAATACACTTCCTTCTGGATAATTAGGACTTAGAAAAATTTTCTTCGACCCCAGTTCGTTCCATTGCTCTTTTAAAGCAGATAATCGATCTGATTATCCCGTATGAACTCTGTTGGTCCCAAACAATCAGTACAAATTTCTCAAGATCTCCTTAAGTGTGTGTGTGTGTGTGTATTCACTCAATTACAATCACTCCCTCTCAAACTTAATTAAAACAAAAATTATAAGCCTCAAATTACAAGATATCTCATGCTGAATTTGATTTGAAGTCTTCATTATTTTGTAGTTCAATTTTCCTGAAATGTTAGTACACACAAGAGCAAAAACAAATTTTCCAAAAAAATGTTAGGAGATAACTACACATAAAATAATAATATTTTGAATCATCAAAACTATACAAGTTATAAGAATGTAAAACATGCATATAGAAACTCTCTTAACAGATTAGTGTGAAGAAGTTCACCCTTAGGCATTATTCTGGATGCAACGTGTATCATATATTATGAATAAGGTGTTCATATTGTATGATCACCAATAATTGATCAATCAGAGCTAATGGATGTGTTTTGCGCTGTGATGTGATACTATGTCAATATTTTACAGTATAATATGGATCATATAGAATGATGTGGAAAAAAATTTATTTATGTTTTGATCAGGTAAACTTCTAATAAGGAAAAAATAAAAATAGAATTTTCACAAAAAGTAAATCTTAAATATAAATAATAAAATGTGAACAAGACGCTAAATACAAATTAAACAACTACACAAAAAAGCATTTATGTTTCCAATTTCCAAATAATCATGATTCAAACATGAATATCTATGACACCGAGTGTAGTGCTCAAGTTGCTAAAAGTTTCAAAAGCTAATGGTTTTGTAAAGATATATGTTAATTTTCAATATCTACATGATGTAGCCCAATATCTTCCTTAGTTACATGATCTCGAATGAAATAGTGTGTAATCTCTATGTATTTTGTCCTAGAGTGTTAAATTGGATTTTTTTGATATATAGATAGGATTGGTGTTATCACACATGATTGGAATAGTGCCAACATGGAGTTTAAAATACAAAATTCAATATTTCAGCCATATAAGCCTGTGGAATAAAGCTCCTTAAGTTGAAAATTTAGACCCAAGTCCTGTGATTTAAGTGATAAAAAAATATTATTGGATTTTGTACTGTTCTATCTCCTATTAGTTACTATTATAACATATATATTTTTTCTATGCACTAATAATTTAGGTCCACTATACACTTATGAGTTTGATCATCTCAATATTTGGTAGACTAGGGTTATGTATGTTGTGAAGAGTCTGCATTTTTAATTCTTATGTATTTTTATCTTTTTTTAGTTAAATTTTGTATTTGGTAGATACTAAGCTTGAAAACCATGCAAACACACTCAAGGGAGTGAGTTAGTGACACCATCAAAGTTTCACTTTCTGAACTAATTGTACTGTATGATCCATCTCATATTGTATGATTTACTAATAAGAAAATGATTAAAATGACTAATTATGATAATTAATTTAAAATGAATTAATCATATTATATAATTTATATCATAGAGGATGATCAATTGAAAGCAAGATCCTAGGCGCCAATCATAATTTAGATAATATTTTGAAATTCAAATTTTAAACTCATTATATTGAATGATAGATATCTTATTATATGATGTAATTTAATCTTGGCTAAATTAATCTTATGATTAGGGAACAAATTTGAAACTATTTTGAAAATATTGAACAGCTAAATTAGCAATTTCCTCAGCATCCTTTGTAATATAACCATCATCACGATTGATTTTATGGATGGAGTTTTTATCATGTTTTCTCTTAACCAAAGCATGAAAATATTTGGTATTATTGTCACCTTCAACAAGATACTTTGAAACCACTTTTTGTTTCCGAAAGGCTTCCTCTTGGGCTTGTAATTTAAAAATTACAATTTTTAACATCCCTTAGTAAAGCTAAATTTTCATCAAAAGAAAGCAATTGGAAATTAAGCTCAATAGAGTTCCCCTTATCATTAGCATTCAAAATGTTGGTAAAAATATTTTAAAAACATTATGATTCTACCAATTGAGAACTTGCTTAAGTCTTTTAAGTTTAAATCAAAATCTTTTCACACAAAAAATAGAGTTATCAGGATGCAAGGTGACTTACCAATTTTCCTAAACCAAATCCATAAAAAGCTCATGAAACAACCACATGTTTTGAAATCTAAATTGAGGCAAAGAACTCATATGTTAGGTCTTAATGCTAATTAACATAGGAGAGTTGTCAAAAAGAGTCCTACTAAGATGCTCAATAGAAATAGGATCAAGCCAAAATCATTATACAATACGTGATAGTACCATTACAATAAATGACTACGATTCCAAGTGAATTTGTTGAGAGAGAAATTAATGTCAACAAGATTACGATCCATAATCACATTATTAAAATCCTCCATAAAAAGATAGATAGGACTAGATCCCCCAATGCGTTCAGTAGGATTATAAATAGTATTAAAATCACCACCAACAAGACAATGCAAATTACATATACAGTGGAAATTAGTAAGTTGCTCCCACAAAACATTCCTAGTAATGCAAGAAGAAACAACATAGACAAATCAAGCACAACAAGATAAGTTTAAAACATCAATACTACAATGCAAAACTTGAGTAAAATCACCAATAACACCTAGCTTAACAGGATCTTTCCAAAACACTCAAATCTTATTGCTGAATTCTAAACAACATGTTTAAAACCCAAACTTCTAGTAGTACTAAGTAATTTAGTAGAATTAATGAGAGGTTCAAGAAAAATAAGAATAGAAATATTATAAATGCGACATAAATTTTTCACTCTTAACCTAGAGGAGGGGCAACCAATACCACTAACATTCCAAATAATAAATTTAAACATAACAATAATTACTAATGACTAGTTTGTGAACTTCTCCTATTTTGAAACTTGGTAAAACTAGCATCAATATCATCTTTGGCAATACATTTAGCAACAATATCCATATCATCTGTATCAATAAAAGCATCACTATCATAATGAGCATTAGAATTTAATTTACTATCATTGTGTAAACCCACCTACCTTCATCCTGAGGCACTTCACCCTCCTCAAGGATATTACCATCTTCCATATTTTCTTTACTACTCATGTCAATGGAAGCATTTTCTTCCAACCTAATAGGTTCTCCATCCTCCAGATCATTAACAATAAAAGGATAATTCATAGAATTAGAATAGTTATTATTGAGCAACATAAAATCCACATCAAGAAATTTTTTGTTAAGAATGCAAGGACTAATAAGAGGTGAAGTAACACTAATTTGGTCAGAAGTGATAGCCAATATTTTTTCATCCACATTTTCACTTCCTAAAGGTAAGAAAGAGCTTGAGAGTATATTTTCTCCATGTACTTGAATAGGTTCTTCAACATTGGAGGAAGGTGGTTCAATGTGAGGAATGGAAAGGGTTATAAGATCTTCAATTCCAAGAGATTTAAGATCATTTCCAACACTCACTCCAAAGTTAGGATCCTCACTATTATTAGGAACCGAAATAACAACATTCCCATGGGAATGTTTGGAAAAATCCTTTTCCTTACGAAGATAAGGATGTAACATGTTACATTCATTTAAAGCATGGCTATGCATTTTACAAAGAAAACAAAAAATTAGCAAATTTTCAATCTCCACCTTTTTGAAAATAACCATTCAACTCCGAACCAATCCAAATCTCATTAAGATGTTTCTTATATATGTCCAACTCGACTAAAACACACGCCATAGAAGGACATGAAATTGAAGCAATGGCTTGATCCATTTATAAAGGCCTACTAAAGATCAAAGAGAAGACAAAAAGAATCTAAGAATTAAAGAAATGAAGTCTCAGATTCAGAAAGGAGATCTATACAGGAGCAATAGGGGATTCTCATGAACATAAAAATCTAGGGTCTATTTGAGTAACCTCATGTAACATGCTTGAATATAGTAGGATCTCTGCAAGAAAATACGTCTATAATAAAGATCTTTAGAAAGTTGAAACACATCATTCCTCTGATCCAACAACCTGATGTGAAAGCAACCTGAGAGTTTCATATTAACAAAAAAATTTTGAATAATATCCAAATTAGGTCACTAGAATAGGAACTTTCCAACAAACATGAAGGCAAAGCGGTAGCTAGTTGAGAAACCATGACATCATCAAACATCAAAGCTGGACAACCTTTAAAATATGTTTGCACAAATGTAAGTTTAGCACCCTAGCACCCGATGATGAAGATCCAGCTAATACATCCTTGAAGGACCGAGAATGACCCTCAGGAAAAGAAGTAGATGATGTATGTCGCCATCTCCCAAAACTAGAAACAGAAAAAAAAACTCAAAATAAAGCGAGATACAGACAAAGCCAAATTCAAAGAAACAAAATGAGAAAGAAGAAGAAAGAAAATTATGCCAGCAGTAAGGAGAAGGGAGGTGGGAACTGAAAATCCTAAGTCGCCACCAAAACACTAGATAGCTCAAGTAGAGAGAAGTTTCGAGTGGTAATAATATTTCAATTAACTTAAAATATTATGAGTTTAATAAACTTAATTTACGGAGGTGCCCTAAATAGAGTTTTTTATTTTAACTAATCATCTAATGCGATCTAAATCGTATTGTATGATAAGTTCAAAAAATAGAAAATTTTTCTAACTCATCAACTCGCTCATTTGAGTGTGTCTGTGTAAGGTTACTTATCTTAATATCCACCATATACATGACTTGACTTAAAAAAAAGTATAAGTATATTAAAGTTGAATCTACATACCAACTCAACCCTAGTTTATCGTATCTTGAGCTGATTGAAGTTGCAAGTAAATGATGGACCTCAAATATTAGTGAGTAGGGAAAAATATATATGCAATAAATTGAAATAACATAGAAGAAACTCAAATAATGTATGTTATGATTAAAATAATAGGACTTGGGTCAAAATATGCATCTAAATACACTTAAACATAAACTCAAACCGAACTCCTTTATTCTTTCATCATACCAAATGTATTAAGTAAAAAGTTTCAAATAATAACAAATTTAGTACATATCCAAGCCACACACCCTTATGAACACACTGTAGATTATTTTCTTAGGCAACAAATTCCAGTTCTAATCTTTGATGTGCATTTTGTTTTCCCTAGATTAGGGGTAATGGATGTTTCTTTTTAATCATAATTTCTACCATTGGTCATGATTTTTTAGGTCATTAAAAAGGGAGGAAAAAATTAAACATGATATAGAGGTAACTAAGGTTTCTACAAGAGCTTCTTCCTGCTTAGCCCCAAAATCATTAAATGTGTCACCAAGCTTATGTGTTCCTCAAAATGAGCAAATGATTATGCGATGTGACTTATGATTCACATATAATTTTTTTCACTAACATGTAGGGGTGAACACACAAAGAGCCTAAAGAAAAGAACCAAGCTAAAGAAGATAAAAGTATAAATGAAATGAAAATGCCTAGTTTTAAAAGCTTCATTTTATAAGAGTAGATATCGAAATTGTTGTTTGTGGAGTAAAAACACCTTTACTTTTACAGGATCTGGGTTGTTAATTATGTGCTGCTTTCTATAAGAATCTTTGATATTTATATTCATTCAAATTGATGTGTTTACATTTTTTGTGTAGAAAAAATTGCCTTTTTTTGAAAGTTTTTTTCTTGCATGTGCTTTTGCATGGAATTTAGCTAGGAGTTTTGAAAGGAATTCTTTTTTTGACAACTAAATAAAGTTTTTAAGATTACATTAAAAGATTAAAAAATATTTAAGAAGTAAGATAGATCTCATTTGAGGCCTCATGTATTTATATCTTTCATCTTCTCCTTATTTTGGCATCTCCCCACCTATGGGTGATGTTATAATACTAGACCTATGTGAGCACTATTCTATTTTAGGCTAGAGGGATGCACCTTTATGGAGAAATGCATATTTGTAAGCATTTTTAAAAAACTCCAAGTCATTCTAATATTGAATTTATTTAATTAGCTCACATTACATTAGAACTAAACTAAAAGTATTTAAAATTAAATTACATTAGGGATAAAAGAAATTTACCATTTATAAGTACATGGCCACTTATGATCTACTCTAGATGTCAGCACTAAATTCTATAAACTTAAACAATACCTTACCCATCTTTCATAAGAATGAAAAGCATAGTTTTGTAATGATTAGGTTGTTTAGTTTGATTTCCACTCCAGGTAGACATACATCCAAGAATTCAGACACTACACTCAGAATAAGTTTGGTTTACTACTACGTTGTGGCCAACTAAGATCTATATTTTTAGGCTAATCACAAATCATAAGTCCTCACCCTTTTGGAATGTAATCTAAAATATCTAAAAATTGACAACTCAAACATAAAAATCTCTCTCTAAAATACTAAAGTCTGGCATAGAATAGACTATAGTACTTCTGGTAGGTCTCAAAATCTTAAAGTGCTCCCTACCTTTCAATTCATTAACCTCAAGAAAGAACAGTTATAAATTGATCCAATCCGCTTTGAAAATTTTTGACCTCTCTCATTATCTTAACCATTGAAATCTAAAAAAGATACTTGCAAATTTTTTATCAAGAGTATTATTGGTAGAATAAATTTTCCTAGGATATGATTAACCATAAATGGGAACCATTATGGGGAACCTATAACCAAAATTAAAAACAAATATGATCTTATTTTAATAAGATAGAAGAAAAATCTTTGGGAATATAGATGATTTTAAAGACCCATTTTTGTATTCAAATCACTTTGCAGAATATAATTTTTACCTTTTTCAAGTGATATGATATGATTGTTATTGAATTTTCTAACAAAAATAAAAATTTTGAAAAACTAAATTTCATTTTTAAATATTATTTTGGAATGAAAATTCCATCTTTCGAGAAAATATATTTTTCTTCTATTTATATTTGATTATGAAGGTGAATGATTTTAAAAACTTTTTTTTTAATTTGTTGTAAAATAATTTTTCTATCCCTTGATATAGTATTTTACTCTCAATAACGTATTTGATCACAAGAATATAAATAACCTGAATGTGCATAGTTTTTAAGCTCAAATTCCACATACCTCCATTAAGTTCATGTATCATATTATATTTTATCCTTATTTTGGAAGATCAATGACTATTTTGAGAATCAAAGATCATAAAATAATATTTCAGTGTCTTTGATGAAGTTGCTCTGATACCAATTGAAATTGCTCTTATACCAATTGAAATTACTCTCATACCAATTGAAATTACTAGATGCGCCAAGAGGAGGTAAATTTGATGATTAAAAACCTTTTTTAATGAAAAGAACTCTTTTTTATAACTCTATGTGGAAGCGAATTTTATTCATAATAAAAAGATACGTAATCAATTTCACCCACGACATTAATCGTAATAAAAATGAATGCGAAAATAAAGTGCAGAAATAGTAAATGAAAGAACACACGGATTTATAGTGGTTCGATCAAAAACCATGACCTACGTCCACTCCCCGGAGGCACCCTCCGAGTATTACACTAAAGCTTTAGTGATTCTCCTTTAGCTCCCACAGCTAGGCGGAGAAGCCCTTACACAGTCACTTCCACCTTCCCCGGTACGGCGGAGGAGCCGGGTCCTTTGACACCAACGAGATCTTCTTCTTCCCAAAACTTCCTTCAAGATAAACCTTGAATCTGATGGTACTGAGGTGCAAGCTCGTCGGAGCAACTGTGTGAACTCTCCTTCACACTCCCTTGAAACCCCTTCCAAGGTTCTTCTCCCTCTTTCAAACTCCACCCTTTGCTCTCTCCCTTTCAAATCCTCTCTTCAAGTTTTCTCCAAAAGAATGAAGACACAATGGCTGCCAAAGACTCTTACAAAGTCTTATGAGAGTGCTTAAATAGAGAACACAAAAAACCCTAAAAGAACTCAATTCGGGCGTCAAATATCGTACCGTACGATCGCAAGATCGTCCAGTACGATGTGCAGAAATTGACCTGTTAGTACTGTACGATGTCAAGTTAGTACTGTACGAACAGTTCAATAAACTGCCAGTTCGCCAAAATTGTCTCTATTGATCGTCCAGTATGATACAGTTCGTACAGTACGATCAATACATCAAAATTAAGCCGTTTTTATTGAATAATCATCGAATTAAATTAGGCAATATTTTAAACATCGTACCGTACGATCATTATCATACAGTATGAGCAGAACAATTTTAAAATTCAAATTCTTGCCTAATTTAATGGACGGCAGGCTTTCTAAATATAACAGATCGTACAGTACGATGTGGTGATCGTACAGTACAATTAGTTATACTCAAAAATAATCTTTCAAGGAAAAATAAAATATTTAATTTATTTCTGTTACACCAGATCGTACAGTATGAAATAAATTCGTACAGTACGATGAACAGAAAAGTTAAAATATTTATAATCATTTTTTGCTCCCTCTGTATGTGTGCATGATCAACAAACTAACATACATCATTACAAGACTTGACTCAATAAATAAAAATTACATACTCGTTTTATACGACCAATTCTATGCAATATTGAGCCTTGAATCTTCAAAGAACGGTGCATGATATACCTGAAATATTAGTCAACATAGAAAGAAATATGCACTGCAAATACCAGGAGAAATAAAAGATTAATAAATATTATTTGTTATCATCAAAAATCATAAACTCGGAAGCCCGAGTTGCAACATTTGATAGTTAAGACCTAGTTTGCACAACACAAGTATTTATTTCTCATTAAAAATTTGTAGCATAAATTCTAGTCACTAATTTCCATTGGAGCTCAAACAATATGAATTTCATCAATAATAAACTAAATGTTTCAAGAATCATGTGGATTAATAGAACCAAAACTTGTTAGCAAAGGCTTCTCTTTCCTCACAACTAAAGAGTACTTATCAATTTGTGCACTCTCTCTTCCCTCTCATAGGTGAAAAGTGTTAATCATTTATTATTTTTTTCGTGTTAAATACAATAAAATGTATTTGTTTTAGTTATTTTGTAAAATAATTATGCAAGGAAATAGAAAATTTATAAGTGTTGGGCGGGGCTTCAAAATTGATAAATATAATGTCACAGGGCCATATCAATCGGTGCTTGAGCACCGATTTCAACATGATAGCACTGGCCTTCTCTATTTGTAAGCACCATGGCATCATAGATGTCACTGTGGTGGCACATCAATATGTTATGATGTCCAAAATTTGCATATCAAGATTTGGTGCCTTAGGAAAATTCATTGCAGAATAACTAGCCTTTCTAGTGCCATGGGATTAGAATGTCATTCAAAGCACCGTACATCTAAAATTTCACATCACTGTAGTGGATAGTTATAATTATTGTAAGACACACCAACTTAGAAAAGAGACACACCTATTCAAAATAAAATTATGACAGATTACTTAGCAGCGTAATGGAACAAACATCAAAATGTAGAGTTTCTAGTTCATTTTTCACCACCACAATTACATCTTGTCATGCACCAAGATACTCAAGTTAGATCATAGTCTTACTATAAATGGAAGTCAGCTCTATTATTCAGAGAGTTACATTACATAACAAAAATTTAGTACTATTTAGTGTGTTTCTTTTGTTCCTCCTTAGATTAAAGTCTTAGAGATTTTTTTTTTTAAAAAATTGCAAATTGCATTAGAAAGAAAATAGTTATAGAGAGATTAGGGAACTATATAATAAAATCATTAAAGTGATTAGCCTATATTTATATAAAAAAAATCTACAAGTGGAGGAAGATAAAGTGTAGAGAAGATACTTTGATTAATCCCTAAGATAAACTTCTTACTTCTATTATACTTTTATTTTTTATGAATAAAATGAATATTAATTAGCTTGTTATTTTTTTCTTCTCTAGCTAGATCTTTTGTTTTGGGATAATGTTATAAAGAAAATATTAAGTACTAATGTCGACTCTTATTCTTTAATTAAAATTATGATATTTTTAATATCTCCCGTTCTCAATTTAATGCAAACCATTTCCTTGTTCATAATTAAAACCTAGTGTGATGTATAACCTCGATGGATGAATGAACGAGTGAATATTGAAATGAAATATTGGCATGCCTAGACATAGGATGTTTTAATATTCTAGGTTCAAAGATGATAGTAAAACTATAAGATGACTACCAATCTTCCTTTTCATCCCTACAAGCACGATAGAGATTTAGAGATGCACAGTCTCAGATCCATGCCCATAATTAAGAGACTCATTAGAAAAAATATATTATTTATATACATCAGTCCTAAACATTTTATTAAAATTATATTAACTTTATTTCTCATTCACATTTAAAATAAGTACCTCAAAAACCTCATTTCTTTTTAGTAAGATTAGTTTATGTATTTAGATTAAATAGTAGTTGTTTTGTTGCAGTATATTAGAGCACATCCAAGTGAGTTCCACTATCTACTTTATCATTTTATTACTTGATTCGACTTGTATACTTGCATAAATTAGTAGGCTATTTTAGATACCAAAGAAAAACAAATTATATTTTAAATCCAATGAATTATCTTATCATATATTATTACATCATACACACTCATCATGTTTTTATCTCAACATCATCTTATTAAATTAGGGAAGTAACATACTTATTATAATTTAATACATTTTTGAAACAAGTGCATATTTAGACTTACTTGTATCCTTTATCTTTATTCTTTTTTATAATTTTTTTAAAAAAATCTAAAATTATTTTTATTGGATTTTTTTTAACCTATTCTATCTTGTTGTGCGATTGATAGATCTAGTAAAGAGCCATTATAGTTTGATACAAAAATAGAAAGAGAAAATACAAAAAATTAAAATCCTAAAAGTGTTTATTTATTTCTGACCCAATTCAAGATCTAGATCATGTTAGACCACTTAGGGAATAAGTTAATCCTATAGTAAAAGGAATTCATTAGAGTATTAATAGACTTACTACTCATGCTAATGATTTTTATTTGAAACCAAATATTTTCCAAATGGTATAAAATTCCTAGTTTAGTAGAACAATTGAAGATCCTAACTTAATTTGAAAATATTTGATGCTTATATGAGGCATAAAGGTGAGTGGTTAAAAAATGCAGGGATGAAACATAATTTTAGAGGTGCTTTAGAGGTTCACCAGAGGAAGTTAAACAGATCTCTTAAAAATCATTTCTACTTGAGCAAAAATAAGCAAAGATAATTGAATGAGTTGAAAGGTGTAATGTAAAAGGACATTTTGTCATTACAAGAACAAGAGAGCCATAATGGTCTGAACTTGGTAAAACTATTGGAGTTAAGGAAGAAAATTCATGAGCTGAATGTTACTCTTGTAAGATTCTATTCTTGGTGGAAACAACATTCCATAGTACATTGGTTAGAGGGAAGAGATTAGAATTCTAAATTCTTTCATACTTATACTTTAGCCATGAGAAATGGAAAGGTTTAATCAACTAAATTGAGGTGACAGAAGCTGTGTTATAGATCCTGAAGGTATTCATTCTACTGTTGAAAGTTTCTTTATGAATAAATGGAAGAATAGGCTTTGCTCACTTAATAATTGGCCTGAATTTGGTCATGAAGCCAAGTTAAATGAAGAACAAAATGAGGGGTTAAATGCAATTTTTCCAAAGCAGGAGCTATTTTCTATTGTCATGAAGATGAATAACAACAACTCGTCTGGAAATGATTGATTGAATTATTATTTCTTTAAGTTTTTTTTGGAGTATTATCAATGTTGAGTTATGGAATGTAATAAAAAACTTAGTTTTGACTTGACTGATGATGGATAGCTGGAAGAAAATGGTTTTAATAATGATTCCTAAAGTTCCTAATCTATCTAAAGTGAATAAATTTATACCAATTTTTGTATGTTAAAAAATTTATAAAATGGTTACTGGTAAGATGTTGAATAGATTGAAGATTTGTTTACCAAGATTGATTTCTAATCATCAAGGTGCATTTGTTCCATGTATGACAATCTTGGATAATTGCTAGTTAGCTTGTGAGGTTGTTAATAAGTTGAGAATCTCAAAAACAAAGTATGGGTTTATGTTGCTTAAACTTGATATAAAACAAGATTATGATAGTATGTGTTAGGATACATTACATAAAATCTTTAGTAACTTGGGATTTACAAAGATGTTTATAATGCTTATCATTTAATGTATTAGCAACCCAATATTCTCCATTATTATTAATGAAAGGAGAAGTAAATTGGTGAATGCATAATGTGGGTTAAGACAAGGTTGTTCGTTATGTCCAAGCCTTTTTATTCTATATTTTGAGTTACTTTCGAAAGCTATTCTAGAGAGAGATAGTGAATTGGGAATAAGAATTGCTTCTTTCACTATGACTCACTCGAAGGTTCCAAAATGAATTTTAAATTACTTGGATATGCTCTATAGAAATTTTCTTTGGTAGAATGATCAAGGTTTGAGGGGACTACATTATATCTCTTGGGATATGATGTATACACCTGTTAAACATGGAGGTCTTGGTATTGAAGGTGGGTAGAGAGTTAAGGACCAATAAGAGCTCGTATTGCTTTGAATTTCATTTATAATTAGAACATTCTCGTTAAGAAGATCTTGGTATAAAAATATGGGTTATTATAGGGAATAATGAAGTTAAAAGATGGCTGTCTACAATTTGAAGAATTATTATAAATGGAGCTCGCTTCTTAATGCCAATTACTAGATGGAAAGTTTTAAATGGGGAATGTATTAATATTTTTAATAATAAATGGATTCTTGATACAAAATTTAAAGAAGTGGACAATTAAGTGTAATAAGAGGGATATGGATAATAAAATACTTTTATTCCTTCTGAATGATGATGGGAGCTGGAATATATCAGTTATGTGTAATATGTTTTCTGAAGATTTGCTGAATCTTATTTCTAATTTATCAATTTTTATTGTTAATGAGTATGATACGATTGAGTTATTGTATTGTAATTCTGGAAGTTTCATTATGTCATTAGCTTTCCAGGCTTCATGTGAGCAGTTTAATGATGGTAAACATTAAAATTGGGTTAAAAAGTTAAAAGTTACTCCTAAGAAACTTTTATTTTGGTTGAGATTGATTAACAACATGAGTCCAACTCAATGAAGGTTACATCATAGGAAACTTTGGGACTCTTTTCTTTTCTAAGAGGGTTTTCGGAGGATGAAGATAAAAACCATATTGTTGTTCATTGTAAAAAAAGACATTGAGATTTTTGATACATCAAATAAGTGTGGAATTTATTGACCTAAGTTTAATAATTCTTCTCATTGTTTGAATAACTAGAGAACTTAGCCTTGACGACTCCTGGAGCTGTTAAAATGTATTTATATTCAGTATATTAGAATTGGAAAGTAAGGAATTACATACACATGGAAAGAATTGTCCTAGTTTGATAACTATTGCTAATGAAATTCTTTCTGAATTAGTGTGTCCTTTATTTCTTCCAATTTACAATAACTGGAAAACTAACCAGCATTTGATGATGTCTAAATTTTTTTTCCACCTCCTACATATTAGATCAAGTTGAATTTTGATGCAACTTAATTGCATTCTAATGAAGTAAGTATAGAAAGAGTTTTAACAGACCACAAGGGGAGATTTTTTTTTCGTATGGAAGGCAGTTATTGCATTGGGATATATCACTTTTGGAGCTAATTGTTGTATTCAATTTCAAAGATGTAATTGAATATTGGATGTTAGAGAATCAAGATAACATTATTGAAGGAGATAACACCAATGCGATCAATCTATTGCATAAGTCAGTATTGTTGAATATTCAAAAGAATAGATTTAGTAGTATTGATTTTTCATTTCTTAAAGCTTTTAATAGTGTTAATATTCCTTTTGTTTCTATAGAGGAAAATAGTGTGGTAGATGCTTGTGCTCACTATGCCCAAAGTGGAGATGTTTTCTTGGGACACATTTCTTTTGGGTGAACTTCCATCAAGCATTTTTTACTTGATCGGAAAGGATTGTGATATATTAGCTATCACTTAGGTTACTTTATATATTTTTTCATTATTGCTTTAATCCAAATTGCATAGCTTCCAAAAATAATTAACATTGAGCCAATTTCATAGAAATTGAAGCAACTTTTAGGTACAATGGTGTCCGTGATGATCCCAATCGACTTAGATTTTTCCCATTTTTTCTAAGAGACAAAGCTAAAATATGGTTAAATTATTTGTGACATTGCTCTATAACCACTAGGAATGAGTTGGCTTTTAAATTCTTTACAAAGTATTTTCCACCTTTAAAAATAGCAAAACTTAGAAATGATATTACTTCTTTGGCCCAATTTGAAGGATATTCTATTTACAAAATTTAAGAGCGATTTAACATGATGCTTAAAAAATACCCTCACCATGTTTTACATAATTGGTTGATTATTCATAGATGCTGCAATAGGAGGATCCTTATTATCTAAGCCGTTTAAGCATGCTTATTAATTGATTGAGGAAATGGATATAAAAAATTTCTAGTGGGTTGCTAATATAGCGAATCTTAAGAGAGTAGCTGGAGTTTATGAATTTGATGCTTTTCCAATAATTACATCTTAGATAGCTCATATTTCAAAGAAACTAGAAACTATGGAAGTTAGGATTGAACTAAATAGGAATAATAATTACCCTAACCTAGTTAATGATCTTAGATGTTTGAACATCATGATGCTATATCATGCAATACAAGAGTGTTACCTTTATGATATGAACAATTTGATAATGATGTGATTGGAAGGTACCATTAGAAGATAATGTTATGCAATTCAAAATTCTACTATAATTTCAAGCTTTTATCCTTAGAAAAATAGAAGATCTTATAAGTGATCCTGCTTGATTGATTAACAACCAAAAAATAAAAGAATAATGTAATAATATTCAACTTAAAAGTGGGTGAGAAATAGAAAACCCATATAAGAAAAGAGATCTACCTCAAAAAAATAATGATGAAGAAGAACATATAGAATGTGAAACCTATATTATACCATTTGTCTCTATTAATGAACGTGAAAAACCAATAAACTTGAAAACTCACAATTCTCAAATCATGTATTCAAATAAAAAAGGCATTGTATGGGTTAAAGCAAGCACCAAGAGCCTGGTATGAAAGACTTAGCTTATTGTCTCTAGTTAGAGTATTTGTTAAGGGTAGTATAGACACCATCCTCTTCCTACAAAGGGTAAAAGATGAACCTTCACCTGAAGCTCTAAAGAAATCCCCTACAGTTCCTGGAAAAGGTAAAGGAATTGTGGTCCAATATCCAAGAAAGAGTTATCATCAAGCTAGCGGATAAATGATGAATTTAAATGACAAAGAAGCTTCGTCTTCCTCGAGTATGAAACTATTTGTGAACAGGTTTAGTAACAATGTTATTAAACCTAAGGTTTTAGAAAATGGTTTATCCTTTTTGCAAAAACTAATGTAGAACACGTCTGATGTTCGTGATAATGCTGATGAAGGAATCATCAAAGAAACTTCAAAAAAGAACCAAGGAATAAATGCTTCCAATCCATGGGTCAGGAAACCCAACATCAAAGTCATCTTAACAGGCGAGGAATCCTTTCTGCCAGAGGATGGAAAATAATCAAACTTAATGAATTCTGTATGAAGACGAACGCTGAGAAGCTACACCTATCTTTGGTAGTGAAGGAATTTGGAGAGAATTCTACAATCAATGTGATTGCTAGAGAGCTTCGTCATCAATGGAGCATGTTTGGGAAGTTTCATATTACTTCTCTCGGACTTGGATGGATTCTTTGTTCCTTCTATGTCAAAGAAACTGTGGATAAGGTTTTAGAAGGTGGACCTTGGTATGTCAATGAACATATAGCGGGAATAGATAGATGGTCTCCCCTATTTTCCCCATCATCATTAAAAGGATTAACATCTCCAATTTGGGTCAGATTTCCTCATCTTCCTTTAATTTGTTGGGATGAAGACAATGTGGCTAAAATTGCTTCCAAAATAGGACATCCACTTTGGATTGATGGCACCTGTTTCAATGGAGCAAGAGGGAGTATGCAAGAGTCTGCATCGTATGGCTCTAGATCATCAATTCCCAACAGGTGTATGGGTTGAAGGATCATGTGGTCGCTTCTTTCAGAAGGTTGAGTATAAAAAAATATCCACATTTTGTTTCAAATGTGGAAAGGCTGGCCACTTAGTTGAAAAATGCAAAGATGGAATGATGGAAAGTCATGAAGTATCTATGAACAATTTAGAAGTGGGTAAGCAGTCCAAACCCCCTCAAACACAGCTAGAAGTAGAGTCAGACAAGGTTTATGGGCCTTGGATACTATTCCAAAATTTGAGAAGAAGGAAGAAGATGTTTCCTGTAATGGGAAATATCAATCAAAAGATTGACAATTTTAGAAAAACTAAAGTAATGTTTGTTCAGAAATCTTCTAACAAATCATCTCTTCCAGACGATCAAGCTACTGAAGATGCTGTTAGCAGGGAGAATGAAGGCAATCCAGAAACGACTGAAGTTATTCAAGTCCAAATTGCAGAGAAGGAAGGAGTAGCTGAGGAGAATGAAGGCAATCTAGTAGATGTTGTTAGCAAGGAGGATGCAGTTGTAATGGAGGTTCCCAAAGAACTCAGGGAGATTTCTGAAACTAATGAGACCTCTGATATCATTCCGGTAATTCAATTTTCAACTGATGATAAGAACAAGTTCAATATTCTTAACCTCTATACAATTGAAATGGAGGGAATCCTTGGTTCTGTAGCAAAGGAAGGAGAACTAGAGGAAGGTGAATTTCAATGCACCAACATTAATATTACTGAAATAGAAATAGAGAGGTTGGTAGATTCTGTTAAAAGCAAAGGTAAGCTCCTTAAAGAGCTCAATTTTCTGGGCAAAGATAACATATTATCTCAAAGAAGAAAAGGAGATGCAACTAAGAAGATTAAAAATGGGAGTAGTCCCATTTTTAAATCCAAATGACATCTTTAGCCTTTTGGAATTGCAGGGGGGCTAGAAATTTAGAAGCATCTTGTTACTTAAGGGAGTATATAAAAGAATTTGATACATTCTATGTTTGGTTAGTAGAAACGAAGGTTTTATCTTTTGACAGAAGTGAAGTCAACAAATTACTTGGTAGTGGTTGGGATTTCTTCAGCTAACTAGCTGAAGGTCTTTCAGGGGGATTATTGATATGTTGGAAGCCCAGTATTTGCATTTTACTATAGTTCATGCTTCACCTAAATCTGTAATTGGATTGTTTAAAATACAAAACAAAGGTGAGTGGCTAATTTCCTCGATTTATGGTAGTAAAGACATCTATAAGAGAAGAAAACTGTGGGAGGATCTACAAGTCTTTTTGAATACCAATCTTCCGTTCATATTGGGAGGAGACTTCAACTGCATACTATCTCAAAAGGAGAGAGGGGAGGTAAGAGATTTGTTTTCTCTCAAGGACCTCAAGATATGCAAATTTTTATGAATAGATATGATTTACATGACATCAGGATAATTAGTCCAAAGTTTACTTGGTGTAACAACAAGAAGGGAGGAGCACGCATTCTAGAAAGGCTAGATCGATGTCTATTAAATTTAGCAACATTGAAAATTATTCAACCAGCAATAGTTCTCCATCTTGGGAGAATTGCTTCAGACCATTGCCCATTAGTAATAAAAGTTTTTACTTCAGGATACCGAAGATCTTAAAAAGTGCAGTTTGAAGAAATATGGACCTCTTTCCCAGCATTCAGAGTTATAGTAGCTAAATCTTGGTCAAAATCAGCTAGAGGGGATGATGTTCAGATATTTAATCTTAAATTCAGAAAAGTTCTAAAGGAATTATTTTATTAGAGTAGAGCCAAGCATTCAAATATAAAAATTTTGAAAGAAAATTTGAAGGAGGAAATTATCGATTTGCAAGAGGAGGAGGCCAATACAGGAGGTCTTTCGGATGAGAAGGTTTGACTGCTAAGATTCAAGGTGAGGAGTTAAACTCTACACTGGGTAGACTTAGATCTTGGTGGAGACAAAGAGCTAAAGTTAACTGGATTTAAGATAGTGATTCTAACTCATAATATTTCCACTTTGTTGCTTCAGCAAGGCATAATAGCAACTACATAAAAAAAGTTAAAGATCCCGAAGGCAGACTGATTGAGGAGCAAAGCAAGATTGGACAATTTTTTTTTTTTTATTATTTCAAAGAGAAGTGGAAATACAGGAAATATTCTCTAGCTGGTTGGCCAAAGTTTAGAGGAGCTCTGGATGAGACAGACAGAAACAGGCTCAAATAAGAATTTTCTGAGGAAGAATTAGAGACTGTCATCACTAATTTGGAAAACATCATATCACCTGGAGTAGATGGTATATCATACTCCATTAAATTATATTGGCTCATAATCAGGAATGAAGTTTGGAAGGCTATATGTCAATTTTTTAATTCAGGAGTTATGTGTGAGGTGTGGAGGGAAACTTCAATTGTTCTCATCCCCAAACTCAAAAACCATCTGACACCCTCCAATTATAGACCTATTAGTCTATATAACTCCATTTATAAGATAGTAGCAAGAATGTTAGTGAATCGGCTTGTTAGTTGTATTCCCAAAATAATTTCAGAAAATCAAGTTGCCTTCATTAAGGGGAGATCCATTTCTGAGAACATCTTTCTTACACAAGAAATCATCAATAAATTTAGATATTCTAAAGCAAAGAAAGGCATGATGGCCATTAAAGTGGACATGGAACACGCATATGATAGCACGGTGTTGAAAACCTTGAAGCGAGTGTTAGAACAATATGGTTTCCCATGGACATTCTTGAACTTACTTCTTCAGTGTGTAGCAGACACAAAATATTCCATTATAATTAATGGACTCAAAATGAATTGGGTTCTGGCAAATTGTAGATTTAGGCAGGGATGTCCTTTATCCCCCTGTTTGTCTATTACGTGCTCACAGCTGCTTACCGAAGCGTTCAATCAGAAAGGTGATAAGATTGGAGTCAAGGTGGCCACAAATGCAGAAAAAGTATCTCATCTTCAATATGTTGATGACATTATTATGTTTTCAGAAGCTAACTGAAGAAACACAAATAAGATTAAGAAGATCATGAAGGAATTCAGCAGCTAGACTGGAAAAAGAATTTTGAATACCAATCTTCCGTTCATATTGGGAGGAGACTTCAACTGCATACTATCTCAAAAGGAGAGAGGGGAGGTAAGAGATTTGTTTTCTCTCAAGGACCTCAAGATATGCAAATTTTTATGAATAGATATGATTTACATGACATCAGGATAATTAGTCCAAAGTTTACTTGGTGTAACAACAAGAAGGGAGGAGCACGCATTCTAGAAAGGCTAGATCGATGTCTATTAAATTTAGCAACATTGAAAATTATTCAACCAGCAATAGTTCTCCATCTTGGGAGAATTGCTTCAGACCATTGCCCATTAGTAATAAAAGTTTTTACTTCAGGATACCGAAGATCTTAAAAAGTGCAGTTTGAAGAAATATGGACCTCTTTCCCAGCATTCAGAGTTATAGTAGCTAAATCTTGGTCAAAATCAGCTAGAGGGGATGATGTTCAGATATTTAATCTTAAATTCAGAAAAGTTCTAAAGGAATTATTTTATTAGAGTAGAGCCAACCATTCAAATCTAAAAATTTTGAAAGAAAATTTGAAGGAGGAACTTATCGATTTGCAAGAGGAGGAGGCCAATATAGGAGGTCTTTCGGATGAGAAGGTTTGACTGCTAAGATTCAAGGTGAGGAGTTAAACTCTACACTGGGAAGACTTAGATCTTGGTGGAGACAAAGAGCTAAAGTTAAATGGATTTAAGATAGTGATTCTAACTCAGAATATTTCCACTTTGTTGCTTCAGCAAGGCATAATAGCAACTAGATAAAAAAATTTAAAGATACCGAAGGCAGACTGATTGAGGAGCAAAGCAAGATTGGACAATTTTTTTCGATTATTTCAAAGAGAAGTGGAAATACAGGAAATATTCTCTAGCTGGTTGGCCGAAGTTTAGAGGAGCTCTGGATGAGACAAAAAGAAACAGGCTCAAATAAGAATTTTCTGAGGAAGAATTAGAGACTGTCATCACTAATTTGGAAAGCATCATATCACCTGGAGTAGATGGTATATCATACTCCTTCATTAAATTATATTGGCTCATAATCAAGAATGAAGTTTGGAAGGCTATATGTCAATTTTTTAATTCAGGAGTTATGTGTGAGGAGTGGAGGGAAACTTCAGTTGTTCTCATCCCCAAACTCAAAAACCCACTGACACCTTCCAATTATAGACCTATTAGTCTATATAACTCCATTTATAAGATAGTAGCAAGAATGTTAGTGAATCGGCTTGTTATTTGTATTCCCAAAATAATTTCAGAAAATCAAGTTGCCTTCATTAAGGGGACATCCATTTCTGAGAACATCTTGCTTACACAAGAAACATCAATAAATTTAGATATTCTAAAGCAAAGAAAGGCATGATGGCTATTAAAGTGGACATGGAACATGCATATGATAGTACGGTGTTGAAAACCTTGAAGCGAGTGTTAGAACAATATGGTTTCCTATGGACATTCTTGAACTTACTTCTTCAATGTGTAGTGGACACCAAATATTCCATTATAATTAATGGACTCAAAATGAATTGGGTTCTGGAAAAGTGTAAATTTAGGCAGGGATGTCATTTATCGCCCTATTTGTCTATTATGTGCTTACAGCTGCTTACCGAAGTGTTCAATCAGAAAGGTGATAAGATTGGAGTCAAGGTGGCCACAAATGCAGATAAAGTACCTCATCTTCAATATGTTGATGACATTATTATGTTTTCAGAATCTAACCGAAGAAACACAAATAAGATTAAGAAGATCATGAAGGAATTCAACAGCTAGACTGGAAAAAGAATAAATGAATAGAAGTCCTCATTGCTATTGGGAAATTCAGTTAGAAGAAGCAAGTCCAAGGCATTTCCTAAAGTCCTGGGAATTAAAACAGTTAATGAGCTGAATTATCTTGGTGTTAGAATAGCCCTGAGAATACTTAAGGCTTCAGATTTCCAAGATGTGCTGGAGAAAGCTTATGATAAGCTTAATATTTTGGGAAATCATTACCTCACTTTTTCTGGTAAGCTTTAATTAATCTAGTCCTCATTCTTAACTATTCCAATTTTCATTTCTACTCATTCTCTAGTTCCAATGGGAGTGTTGAGTGAACTTGACAAGCTGATTAAAGATTTTCATTTGATGAAGCAAGATAGGAGTAAAGGTATTCATTATGTGGATTGGGAAACTCTTTATAAACATATAAAGTTGGGAGGTCGAGTAATGTCAGCTTCTGATAAAGTTGGATCATGGAGAGCTAAATTTGCATGGAACATGTTATTCAATCCATCTTCATTGCTGAATAGAATTTTAATTGCTAAATACGGGATAAAATTCTAGAATTCTGAAGCCGGGAATGGTGTTTCACCTACATGGAAAATCATTACAAATGGGGGTAAATTTCTTCAGCAAATAGTAAGATGGAAGGTATCGGACGGGAAGAGTATTGATACAATAAAGGATATTTGAATCCTTGATAAATGTATCGATAAATGGCCAACCTATGTTGTTGATTTATAAGAAGAACAACGCTGCTTGAAGTTTTTTATTCAGGAGGGAAGTTGGAACATTATGAGATTGCATCAAGCTTTTGGAAAAGAGATGGTAAAACTAATATCCTCTGTCCTGATTAGTGCTAGAATTCAAGGTGATAAAATGGAAATTATGTACAAGAATTTTGGTAAAATGTTGGCAGCCTTGATTTCAGAACAAAGAAACAGATATGAAGAACAGGATGACAATTGGAGATGGTTAAAAAATTTGAAATTAAGGCAAAGAGTGGGAATTTTTTGGTGGAGATTGATTCACAAAGCAATTCCTTAAAATGAGTTCTTGATGTGCAAAATAATTATCAATCAAAATGGTTATCTAAGAGGGTATAGTGCAGTCGAGGATGTTGAGCATATAGCAGTACACTATTGTTTCTTCGGAGAAATTATTAAGACCATTAATAAGTGGGTTGTACAGGATCCCTACTATTCCAGATTTGAAGAAATTCTATAAGGAGCTTTCATATTTGACTAAATCTAATCCTTTCGTGGGTGATTTGTACTGTTCAGCTGTCTTCTTTTCTTTGAAAAGTAAAAATAAGCTTGTGCACAGAAATAAGGAGGACAATCTACATGTGATAGCAGCTAATGCTATTAGCTTTGCTTCATCCTCGTACAACCATGTTTTAATTTCGGTAAACTGGGATTCTAATCAACTAAGGTTGTTTTCAACCTCTTGGAATCCCCCTCCAACTAAATAGATTAAACTTAATGTGGATGCATCTCTTGGTATGGATTGTAATGCTGGAGTAGGAGGTGTAATTAGAGACTGCAAAGGTAGATTTTTGTTTGCCTTTGGTTTCAAATGTCTATATTGAGATATCACAGCTTTGGAGATGGAAGCTATCATTGCCTTGAAGAAGGTAGTTCAAGAATGGGTGTATAAAGCTAAAGGAATTATTATCAAGGGAGATAATTATAATGTCATGAAGCACATCCAGAAGGTCTTAAAGGAAGGAAAAATCGAAGGTAATAGCTCAAGTATACTTGATTTTTTCTTTCATAGATATTTCAATCAAGTTATTATTCAATTTTTAAATAGGGGGTGTAATAAATTAGCCGATTATTATGCTAACTATGCTTGTTTTGGCAATTTTATTTGGGATAATTTGGTAAACAATAACGTTCCTCCTCTTTTTCACAAAGTGTTGAAGGAGGAATGTGATAGATTTTACTTCTCTTAGGTCTCTATTTTTTTATTAATAAAATTGCTTTGGTCATTTCTTCAAAAAAAAAAAAAGATTTATGTAGAAGACATCCTATTTAGATATTCAGATAAAACTTGGTGTAATTAATTCTCAAAAATAATGAGTAATGAGTTTAAAATGAGCATGATGGGAGAGCTAAATTATTTTCTTGGTTTTAGTTTAAAATAGATGGATGATGGAACATTCCGTAGCCATACTAAATACACCAAGAATATTGTGAAAAAAATATGAAATGGGAAATGCTAAGGTTATGAACACTACCATGAGTTTTATGATTCAACTAGATAAATACCCGAATGAAAAATCAGTTAACCAAAAAAAATATAGAGGAATAATTGGATGACTTCTCTATTTAACTCTTAGTATACCAGATATAATATTTAGTGTGTACCTCTATGCCCAATTCTAAGCTGACCCTAAAGAGTCTCACTTGACTGTGGTCAAGAGAATCCTTAGATATCTACTAGGCACCCCAAACCTAAGAATTTTGTATCCTAAATATATCTCCTCTGAAATCTTAGAGTATTAAGATTATATTTTGTATGATGTATGGTAGATAAGAAAATAACCTCTAGAACCTATCAATTCAATGGATAATCCTCAGTTTCCTGGTCCAGTAGAAAGCAAAATCTAGTAGCCATTTTCACAACCAAGAAAGAATATATAGCAGTAGGGAGTTTTGTTGCACAAGTTTTATGGTTGAAATAATAACTTTTAGATCTTGGATTACCTATAGGAACTATCCCAATTATGTGTCACATCACTAGTACAATTTACATATCCAAAAATCCAATTCAACACTCTTGAACAAAACATATAGACATTAGACATCACTTCTAAGAGATCATGTAGCCAAAGGAGACATAAAATTTCACCATATAGCCACAGGAGATCAATTAAAAAACATATTCATGAAACTAATAGCCTATGACACCTTTAGAACCTTGAGGACTAAACTAGTTATTATAGACATTCCTACTTGATCCAAAAAAAATGAAAAATTGACAAAAAAAATTGGTCTAAGGTTTTTCTTGATCTTTACATACACATCTAAATGAGTTCCCAAAATGACCAATTTTCTATCCATAACGTACTATACAATTCAACTTCATACTGTATGATTATCACAATATGTATAAATCATAGCCCTCTATTTAATCAATGTTCAAGATTCGATTTCTGATCTACATATTATACGATAAACTTTGTATTATACGATACATATGGCCATGCATTCAAATCATTTGGTACGATATAATTACCCTTAGTACTATATGATATATACCTTCCGTCCTATATGATCCACATGTGCAAATGGATTGGAATGAAATTAACTTGGTCGGTACAATATTATTATCCTTCATATTGTATGAACATCGATTCATATTGTACATTACTTTTCATCAAAAGTCGTACTGATGACCCCTCAGGATAAATGTATTTCCTTCATGTTGTCCAGTATGATCATGATCGTACTATACAATTTAACCACGATTTCTTGACTAGTTATCTAGACAAAATAATTGCTTGATTGTATTGTATGAACCTCAATCGTATTATATGATCCTCGATCATACTATATGAACAGTCAAAAAATCTATAAATAGGAGGGGAAATAAGCTCATTTTCCTCAACCTTTCTTTACTACACTCATCTCCACTAGTTCCTACTTAATAGGTAGCTCAAGCAAATGAGGTTGAATCCTCTCGGGAAGCTCCTCTTCTCTCATAGCCACAATGTTCATTTCATGTATGCTAAATATTAGGATGCCTACCATAAATTCAAAGCATACTAGATCACTCCTTCTCGCATGCTAAATCAAGCAGCCCGTAACTTTGAGGTGATGAGCCTCTTTGATTCAACTACCCTCCAATTTCTTCTCACCCTGGCATTTCTGTTTAACTCTGAGCTCTTCTATTAGTTACTTGCAACCCTGAGGATTAATCTAGACAACTTCACCCTCACTTCATTTGTCTACCATCGAAATATTGAAATCACTAACGCAGACCTCGTTGAATATATCGGACTTTCAAGTAAAGGACCTCGAGCCCACTACTTTATATCAAATGAGTTTGACTAGAGTTCTGTCAATTTAGTTCTTCGAAATGTTGCTTTTAACCAACACCAACCTCTTGTCCAGTCCTTCACATATAATTCCTGTATCATCGAACACTCTCCATTTTCTTCCACAGCAAGGCGGAGAAACCTTTACAAAACTCCTTTTTCACCAACACCGGTGAGGCAGAGAACCCAACTCCTATTTCTTCCTCCATAAATAGGCAGAGAATCTCGATCGACTGTTGAAGCTTACCTCTCAAAACCTTCCAAGGACAAGGTACGACGTGTTGCAAATTCAGTTCCATGAACTATTTTTTGATGAATGGCAAACACTCTTACTTGACTTGGACTGTCTTTTACTACTAACTTTTAAGTAATCAAAGATCGGATGGAAAAATGGAGCCAGCTCAAGATGGGGTAGATTAGGGTTGAGTCAGTCTGTAATTCTATTTTTCCCCTCTTGAGTCAATTATAATCTTTGGTGTGACTAATGCTAAGTAATCCTACACACACACTTGAGAAACTTAAAATTTCTGTTTTTACTCAAATCGGCCAGGATGATATTTTACATCGTCCTGGACGATTGGGCTTAAAACAGAAAGTTTAATCAGGGATTCTTAATTAAGGCAGCCATCATTAGCCAATCGGCCTGGACAATACGTGTATCAGCCAGGACGATAAGCTCAAAACAGAAAGAATTTGCCACCATAAACAATTAAGGTATTCTGTATTTTTGGTAATCGGCCAAGACGATCTTGGATCGGCCTGGATAATATTTTACAATTATGCCTTAATTGATCAGACAAATCAAGGAAGTAATTAAGGATGATTGATACGATCATATCGGCCTGGATGATCTCAGGATCGGCCGGGCCTATCTGTTCAAAAACCTTAGTTACTTCTGGATGATAAATATCGGCCAGCTTGAATTCTGGGCGGTGCTCTAAATGATTTTCCTCTGATTTGTATTAATCGTCCAGGACGATCGTGAGATTGTCCTAAAAATCAGCTGTTTCACTGCACTGATCGTCCCGGACGATCTTGAGAGGAAAATCAAATCTAGAGAGAAACAAATCAAAGGAACGAGCTCTCACAGTTAACGTGTTTTAAATGGGTTAACCCGGTTTGAGTTTGGGTTTCCGGATCAACCCGACCCTAACCCATTTTTTGCAAATGAATCGAGCTCGAGAACCTGAACCCAACCTATTCAACCATAACCCGAAATTTTCTAATCGGGTTTGAGTTGGATTTTTGGGTCATGTCAAATATTTACATCTCTATCTTAAATATATTTTTTTCTTAGAAGAGTAAATATTTTAATTATTTTACTGACCTTTAATATATAAATGCAGTAGTGCAAATTGTAGGAGTTTAATAATTTTCTATTTCATACATGAAATTATGTATCTTACAATTCTATTTTGCCCACCTAAAAAAAGAGGCTAGTTCGACCACTGCATTTATCATTACTCTTTCAATAGGAATCAACTGAAGTAAAGTATCCTATGATTTAGCTCAACCCACTGCTCTCTCAGTTCAAATGTGGGGTGGTGGATCTATCAAATGCTCACCATGCATCTTTTTTTTGGAAGTTATATGATCTATATGATTGTTGCAGGCTATAATATATGCGGCGATAGAGTTAAAATCCTACGTCTTAGCGTTTGCATGGATATCCAGCTCACACACAAAGAACACAATATTTTTTACGTGAAAAACCATGGAATGTGTAAAAACCACGGGGCCTGAACCAGTCTGAAATGATTCCACTAGTGTTTGGGTATCTTACAATGGGCTGACTCATTCCTAAGGGCGATCAGATTACAAATGTCAACGATACGTATGGTTGAAATCTAGCGACAAACAAGGGCGAAAGTCCGACGTTACTTGATGGTATAGCAGAAGTTTAGCGTTACTTGAAAATTCAAACATTAGTTAATAGCCTGGCGGTGGTTTGGCTGAACTTCGGCGTCGGGCGATGGTCTGATAGAACTATGACGTCAGGTGGCAGAAGTTCGGGTCTCAGGTGGTGATCCGGTAGAAGTCCAGGCTTCAAGTTGTAGTATGGTAGAAATTCAGGCCTCAAGTAGTGGTCCGATAGAAGTTGGGCCTCAGGTGGTGGTCCGGCGGAGCTGAGGGCCTCATCTGATCCCGTGGAGCTCAGGGCCTCAGGTGATGGTCTGACAGAACTCTGGGCCTCAAGTGGTGGTCTAGTAGAACTTCGGGTCTTAGATGGTGGTCCGACAGAACTCAGGACCACATGTTGTGGTCCGGCAGAGCTCATGGCCTCTAGTGGTGGTCCGTCAGAGCTCAAGGCCTCAAGTGGTAGTCCAGTTGAGATAAGGGCCTCACATGGTGGTCCGACGAAACTAACGGCCTAATGTGGTGGTCCAACGAAACTCAAGGACTTCGGTGGTGGTCCAACGGAGCTCAGGGCCCCGGGTGGTGGTCCGGCGAAGCTTAGGGCCTTCAGTGGTGGTCCGATGGAGCTCAAGGCCTCGGTTGGTGGTCTGGCGGAACTCCAAGCAGTGGTTGAGGAGGCGATGAGGCAAGGAGGCAAGAGCGATCTTTGATCTCTCTCAATTCTCCTTAGACTTAGGGGTCCATTTTCAAGAGAAAGGATGTGTCTATTTATATATTTCATAGAGTGACATGACCCATAAATAGGAGGAGGATCAAGGGTAAATAGGGAGTTGCTTGGATGGACGACCGATGTTGAATCCCTTGATCGTCGAGCCGCTTGATTCGACTATAAGCATGTCACGTTTGGAAGCAGTTTGGTAATCCAAATTGTGGTCAAACCTTCCAACAACACTTCAGACCCATAATTTGGACCCATTTGGGCTCGGATTGAGTCGAATTTGGTGTCGTTGGGTTCATATTTTTGAGACGTTCAGTTCAATTGTAAATTCTGGATTCAGATGGTCCCAATTTTAATTTTGAAAGTTTCCCACTTTATTTTTTTCCTTGAGATTCGTGCCCGATCAAGATAATTTTTTGAGGATGTATCGCTGATTACAATACTTCACATATTCACAATAAATTCTTATAGGAAATAGCCCATAAGGACATGATTATGATAGATATGTATGACTTGAAAGTTGAAACAGTATTTTATCTATTCTACGCCATCTAAGTTAGAAGATCCTCTCTTGATTAGCCAAAATATAAAAGAAATTGATCAGGGAATCAAGATAAAAGGATTTTTTATAGTAACAAGACGACAATATTAGTAAGTAGGGGTGTCAATTCAGGTCAATTGGTCGGGTTCGGATCGAACCCAGAACTGACCGGCACTGTTCGGGTCAACCCGAACCCAACCCGTTTTTAAAAACGGGTCAGGTTTCCAGACCCGAACCCAACCTGATTCGGGTCCGGGTCAATCCGACCCGACACGAATGACTCGAAGTTGACCTAAAATTGCTAGTTTTCTGATCACAATAGGGTCAATCTTCGATTTTTGGGGCAAAATCGGGTAAAAAATGGGTCAATCTTGGGGTTCCGAGTCAAATAGGAGTTTTAGTGTCAATTTCGGATCATTTTTGGGTCATTTTCATGTTGTTGAGTCAAACCGAACCCGACCAGATTTTTAAAATGGGTTGATTTGTTGAACCCGAACCCGACCCGTTGCGAGTCCGGGTTGACACTGACCCGGATTTTTCCGGGTCGGGTTCGGGTCGTGTAAAAAATTGACACCCCTAATTAGTAGGAATTTAAAAATTGTTGTTAATATGTGTTGTATTAGGTTTTGTTTGAGACAACTTTATTACTACTTTGCTCTTCTAGCTGCTCCGTGATTTCTATTTATCCACTGTTTTTTGACTTTTTTCACTTTTTTTTTTAAAATAATTGTACGTATTAGAAAACTGCTTTCTAGTTTTTTCAATACTTTCTAAAGAAGCTTTATAGTAAAAAAATTAATTCAAAAAATTTTATATTAAAAAGCTACTTTAGAAAGCAACAAAAAAAGCGATCCCAAATGAAGCCCAAGTCATATATTTATTTGAAAATTATAATTTTCTAAACATATCAATACTCATAATTTTTTAGAAGAAAAGTGTTTTGAAAAAAAAAAAATATTAATGTTCATTACAATATGGAGAATGATATCATTTCCTATTTTATATTTGTAATTTATTTTCTCTTTGAATCAACTAAATTTATTTGCACCCAAAATTAATTCTTTCTTAAATTATCAAAATTAATTTATCTTAAAACAAAGAATTTTCTTAATAATGAGTAATAATCCGCTCCCCAACACTAATAACTTTTGATGAATATCCCATATACGAAAAAGGCCAAATAAAGTTTATGTTTGGAAGATCACAAATCAAATATTCTTTTGCAATTTTTTTTCAATAACAACCAATAAAAAATCTTTATTGAAATTTTATTTTTAGTATTAAGTCCCAACTAATGAGGAATTCATTCATAATAGTATAAAATCTTGTTATGTTCAGGATTTAAGGTTTAGTATTAAGTCAACACGATAACTTGTCTTAAAGCTATGGGGTCTAGCTCCATAACGGGCTTAGTCATGAGAGTCACGTCTCACTTATAAAGTGAAAGCCTTAAGTGTTGGCCAGTGTAAATTGGTGTGCGTTGCATGCTAGGTCGATCGGGATTTACACTGACCTAAGGACAGTGCTTCCTCGTAAAAAAAAAAAAAAGATGCTGCAACTCAAGCTCACTCTCCTGTTTGAGCAAAGGCACGGTAAAGCTCCAGCACAAGTAGCTAGTGATTTTAGGGCGCTAGCTCGCCTCAACTCTCTGCATATAGGACTCGCCTAGGATAGTCTGTAGAGTCATTAAGTTATGTACATTTTTATTCATTTTATTGATTTAGCCTTCCCTATAACTTTCAAATCCTTACAAATATAGGATGAAGAGTATTTTGAATTTTTTGAATCTAATGGATTCTTTGGCATATTTTTGTACTTAGTGTTATGTATAATACAAATAGTCAGACCAGTACACTTTGTTTCTCTCTCTTTTTTCCTCCATTCCGACGGTTTTTAGGTCAAAATTCATAGAGCTCGCCTACTTGTAAGATTTTTTTTTTGGACATTTAGGCCATTTAAGGCAAACTCACACACACTACGCATACACATAGACTCGAACCTAAGACCTCTTAGTTGGAAGCCTTAGCTCTCAACCAATAGGCCAAGGAGAGTTGTGTGCTCTACTTGTAAGATCCGGTACCACATACAAATAAAGTTGGATTCAACCTAGGATTTTTGCCCCTTCCATTGTGCCAAATAGAATTATAGAGGTAAAATTTTTATTGAAATTTCCAGAGAGAGAGAGAGAGTGTGTGCGCGCGTTATGTTCCCCAAGGACAACCAAAAAAAGAAAATAATGTAGCAACACTTCAAAAAAAGATCGAGAGAGAGAAAAAGAGAGAGAGAGAGAAATACTGGCAATTCAATTCCCTTAGCATTGCAGATGCAAAATAGCAAGGCTTTTTCTTAATATGGGTTGGGCACTTTAACATTACTCATATATATGGGTAAGAGAAAAGAAGGAAGAGAAGGAAGAAATCTCCAGCGGCTTAACTCCTATTTGACCACCGCCGGAGTTCTGCTGCACCACCTAAGGCCTAAACTTCTGCCTTACCACCACCTGAGGTCCGAACTTCTGTCGGATCTTCACCTGACTCCCAGACTTCTGCCGGACCACCGCCTGACTCTCGTATTTCTAGCGGAGTACTGCCCTACTACTACGGTCTTTCTGACCCCAATCTTCTGTCGACTATGGTCCTTCCGACCTCCGTCACCTACTACAGTTCTTCCGACCTCCATTAATAGATAATGGTCTTTCTGATCCCAATCTTCTACTGATTACGGTCTTTCTGAAGCTCCCTTGCCAGACAATGGTCTTTCTGAACACGTCCTCCTGCCAACTACGTTCTTCCGACCTCCGTCGCCTACTATGGTCTTTCCGACCTCTATCCTATCGACTATGCATATGGTCCTGCCGGCCAAACAAACATTTCGGTGATTATTGTAACTCCCACCATGTAATGTGCTATATATGGTGTACATTTGTGACATCAAGTCAATGCCTTCTCCCAAGGAAGGGCCTATTTGTAATTGACTGTAAATACTAGTGGATTAATTCAAATTGGGTCAGGCCCCGTGGTTTTTTCCCTTTCCCGAGTTTTCCACGTAAAAAATATTGTGTTCTCCGATCCGTGTGTGAGCTGGATATCCGTGATACGCTAAGACGTAGAATTATAACTCTATCGCCACGTATATTCTAGCACGCAACAATAAGGAATTATTTTTTTAAATGATAAAATTTAATTTTTCCATAGCTTATGCATTGCTTAATACTGATCCAACTAACAAAGCAAGAAGAGCTTCATATGGTTGGTTCAAAGTTCTAAAAACCTTAATTTTTTTTTTTTTTTTGAAATTTTGAGCAAATTAAGATAAACTCACACACAACACATACGTAAGCTTCGAACGTCCTAAAACCTCTTAAATTAGTAGCTAAAACTTTTAACCAACGGATCAAGATGAGCTGCCTAAAAGCTATTTTTTTAATATCACGTATTTGACCCCATATTTGTTCCTCACCTATAACGTCCTGAATTACCAAATCCTCTCTCTCCTCCTAAATAATCAAGCCTAAATAATATTTTTCTATTCTAATACATTGCTTAGTCAGATCTTGAATTTAAACCACACATTATATCCCCACTTATAACCGCCTAAGTAATTAAACCTTCTCTTTCTCTCTACTCTATATCCTTCTCTCTCATCCCATCACCTCTTATTCAATTCCCACCATGGCCACTATCTCCATCTCAACCATCTTCACATTTCCTCTCCTCCTCCTCCTCTTCCTCCCAATCAAAGCTGACTACTTTCTTCCATCTTCGACGACAATCGAATACCGACAAATAGAAGGCGACGCCATTGCTGCCCTGCAACGCAACCACGGCGTTTTTGCTCCTTACCGCACCTGCTCTAATTGCAAGTGTTGCTCGCCTGACGACTCCAAGATCTGCTCGATGATGAAATGCTGCTTCGGCATAGTCTGTAACTTACCAAACAAGCCTTTTGGGTATTGCTCATTCATGCCTTTGTCTTGCCACTGTAACTCTTGTAACTGACTTCCTTCAACAGTTTTAAAGGTTTTATTAGAGATTTAGATTTATTTGGGATAACTTTTTTATTATCTTTTAAAATAATTTTTTTAGTACATTTTTTTTTAAAAAAATTGTACTAAAAAACTGTTTTATAAAATAATGCTAAAGCTGTTACAAATGAAGCTTTTATTCTGGCTGAAATTGTAATTGAAGTAATTGGAAATTAAATGAAATAAATAACTGAGTGAGAGTGATTTATGGTATATATATATATATATATATATATATAATTTAATTAATTTCCATATATAATATTTATTATATCAAAAAAATTTCATATTAATTTCTTTTAAGGATGCGTACAAGATAGTGAAACCTGGCTAAAGTTAAAAGTCCTGTATATAAAACCGATAATTGATTCAATCCAAAGTACAACCAAAATTAAAAAAGGAATGCATTTGAAGTAAAAATTAACAGAAGGTATGAATATGAGGAAATAAAATAAAATTTCTTTATTGCTCCATCACTCTCATTATACGCATTAATGTTCTATATATTTGATGAGGGTCTCAGATGCAATTTGTCGAATTCATTTTCAAAATTAAAGTTTCATTTGTGACGA
>NW_021319584.1:1745550-1752104 GCF_001605985.2 Dendrobium catenatum
ATCGCACCAAAAAAAAAAAAAACTATTTCACATAGACGATATTGTCAAAGGGATTCACCATTGCCGGCCCGTTTGAAGTACAAATTGAGCCTTCTATTTCTCAATTGCCACGTTAGCTGCATAAGAAATATAAGTTAATTTTTTAAACTGTTTTATGAAAAAATTTAAATTTAAAAAACTTTTTTTATTAGGAAACTGTTTTATTAAACAATAAAAAAATTATTCCAAATAAAATCTAAAAATATTCATTCAATTACGAGTTTAAATTTTTACTAAATTTTTTTTATTATTTTAAGAAATATATTTTTATAATTTTTTATGAGAGTCTTACAATAATTTTTACAAAACATTATAGCCACAGCAAATTAATAATTAGTTTAAGGTAATTAAAGATCCATTAGGATAGCTATAACTGTCTGTAAAAATAATGGTAGAACTCTTTTATTAAAAATACTTTTTTTTTAAATTAATGTTGGTATTATAAGAATTTTCACTTCCAAAAAATATAGCATCAATTTTATTATAAAAATTACTTCTATCACTATAAAAAAATAAATAAATAAAATATAACCAAATATAATTTTGCTAATTTTATTAAAAATACAAAACTAGAAAAAGTCATGATTTACTTCACATGGCTATATAGGCTTTCTTTGGTTTGAATGAATTGGGATGAGAAAAATTAAGAATTGAAATTTGTTTTCACTCACATGTTTGGTTGATTAGACATCTAATGGCTTTTATAATTTTTTTTATTTAATTCACGAGAAATTAAATTTCTATTTTTTATGAAAAATAAATGTATTGGTCATAATAATCATCTCCTAATTTATTACTTACTTTCTTTTCATAAAAATTGAATAAAGTTTAGAAAATAAAAATGTATTTATTCATATTTTATATAAATTTAACCAACGACCTCTTTGTTACATCAAATGCAAGCACCAAAGAGAAATAATATAAATTTTCATTACCTCCAATTCCTCAAACCAAATATAAAAATGGGATGTTTGATTTCAATATAATAAACGGGTAATTGAATTCACATACCAAATATTAATAAATAAAATTAATAAAAGCAGAAAAATATTAATTTACAGTTATAATTCACATTTTTGATCTATTTGTCACAACTTTCTCATTATTTATTTTTCAGATCACAAATATAATTTTATTTAGCTACTATATTATTATCTATTTCTAGTTATTTTTTAGATATTTTTTATGATGAGAAGCTATTTTTTACAACCATAGTTTTTTTTTTTGAAAATGGGGTACCTGCTCGCTGCGACCTAAGGGTGTCAAAATGGGTCAACGGGTCGGGTTCGGATCCAACCCGGACTAACCGCAGGTCCAAACAGGTCAACCCGAATCCGACCCGATTTTGCAAACGGGTTAGGTTCCCAACCCGGACACAGGTTGACCCGACTCCACTCGAGAACCCTCTTCCAAACCATGTGCGAGTGCGCCTGAGCGATGTCGCGAGGCTTGCCGAGTTGCCGGAACGCATACGCCGTATGGGAGGAGCGGGAGTGCGGGACGACGGACGCCTGTGCGAGTGCAGCTCAAGCCTCAAAATGATCAAATCCTTGGGGAAGGAAGGCAAAGGTGGAGCCCGAGCCCTCCTACCTCTACATCCACCATATCTTCTTCTCTTAGCAGCAGCGGCAACGGAGGAGGAACAACTGAGATCGGCAGAGTGGAGGAAGGAGGAATGGGCAACAACGCTACGGCTATGAGACGATGCTTGATGCAGGCGAGAAGTGTGGGATAGGGGTTGTCCACTGATGACTGGGAGACGATGCTTACTGCCGCCGGTGGAATTTGACTCTGGCATCACTGTCGCGAGCTCTGATCTCGTCGACCCACTCCTGGGATTTGAAGTTTCGAACCACAGAGCTGCACGGAGCACGGACCACGGACCACGGAGGAAAATATGGCGAACTAGCGAAGTCGAATCCTTCTCAGGTTTCGGGTCAAATGGGGTCAAATGAGTTAGACCAGGACCCCACCTGATTTTTCAAATGGGTCAAAAAGTGCAATCCGAATCCAACCCGTTTGTTAAAGATGTTGACCCGAACTCTGATTTTTCGGATCAAGTTCGGGTCGGGTTATCGGGTCATGTCAATAATTAACACCCCTATTGCCACCCCTGACGAAGTTCTTGGCAGCGTGACTAATCATTAGCTAACCAAAAAGTGGCATCCACCAACTCCTTGCCTACACTTCATGGGCCTCACTTAAGAGGCGTTGTCGCTCGAGGGGAATCTAACGTGAGTTGGGGGTACCCAATCATGCTCGCCCACAAACGAGCTAAGCATCGATGGATACAACCAGAGTTTTTAATGTGCAATAGATTTAAGAAAATAACTATTCAATTAAAAAAAAAACATATTTAAAATATCTAGAATAGCTTATAAAAAAAAATACTTTCCTGCAACAACTTTTTAATCACATTTATAAAACTCAATTACTCATACAAAAAGAAATTAAAACATTTTCCACAAAATGTCATTTCGACCAATCAAATAAATAAAAAATGAATTTCATTCCAATTCCACCACCATTTTCATTTCTATTTTAATTTCATCTCGTTTCTTTTAATTCCTTCATTCAATAGAACCAGAGCCTAAAAAAGTCCCCAAGCCTACCCAGAAGTCCCATTTGTTCACAACACGAAAAGACTCAGAAATCACATCCGCAGCCTAACATTACTGAATTCCCAACTCAAATCAACTTCTCTTCATCTTCTTCTTCCTTCTATCCCAAATTCTCCTCATCAAAACATGTCAAAGATCCGCCCTTCGGAACTCCGCACAGAGAGGAGCATGGCGGCAAAGCCGACAGTCAACACAGCTGAATCATGGACAGTTTGGAAGAAATCCAGCATGGCGTTTGTGGGGAGCGACGGCTTCTCAATATTCGACGGTAATGGGAAACTCGCCTTTAGGGTAGATAACTATTCCAGGAGAAATAAGTACCTCGTTGGAGAGCTCCTCCTCACGGATGTAGATGGAAGGCCACTGCTTGCTCTCAAGCCTCAGGTATATAAATCAAATTTTAAAAGCTTATCATATAAATGACACATTTAGATCTGCATTGATCCGTCTTAAAAATTAACTTGGCTGGGAATGAATCTTTGATACATATTTGAATTAGAAATTTTCGGAATAAAATTTTGATTTTGTTTGAGACGGTTTTATTACTACTTTATAAAATTATTTTTTAGTTCAAAATCTTTTAAAAGTAGAGATCAAATTGTAGTCTAAAGCTGTTACAAATAAAATCTTAGTATTATCAGAACTCTGCTTTCAGCAAACTTGAAGTCAAGTAGGAAATCTCAAGAAGAAAAACTTATTGACACTAACAGTGATTCAATTCGATTCCAAATGAGCTCAAACTAAGCACTTAAAGCTTAATTGAAAATTTCATGATATTAATTGGATGATCAAACATTCTTCAAATCTCATTTGTTACAATTAAATTGAGTGTATGGACGAGAAGAATCCAATGAGCCAAAACTTATCTAATAATATCATTAAGATACCTAAATGCTTAAAAAAAAAATTATGATATAAAGAATCAGTATGAGCCATCCAATCGCATGTTGTAGATATTGATTATATTTATGAGATATGCCACTTTAAAAATCCTTAAATAAGCCTCTAGTCTCAACATGCATGGGACAATCAACACTTAGCTTGAGATTAAAAAGAGCTCAACAACTTAAAGCATCTCAAAGCTTCATCGTAGCACCAATATCGAATCAAAACTATGGTCCTCAGACCACCGTCACTCAACTTCAATCTTCCAACCAACATTCCCCAGCTGCGGACCTTCAACCACTGTCGTCTAACTAAATTCATCAAACCCTTATGCCCTAGCTACACTGGCGCCCACTAATTCATCACTTGTTATTGCCAACATTAATACACTCCATCACCCATAAGTCTAATGCACATCAACTTTAACTCCCGACATCATCACAAAATTTATATTTAACTTCTTGATTATTGACCTCCTAACCTCAAAAGAGAACGACGAAACAAATATCAAATGATATCTTGAAGACATGCAACCAAAATCTTTCAACTTCCCCATCATGTTCAAGTTATATATGTTATATTATATCAATATATTTTCCAATCAAGAGAAGTGAATCATTTCTAATAAATAATATATATTAATGTAATTATTTAAATTGTATTAGATCCTATAAATTTTTTACATGAAAATTTTAATGTCTCTTGCAAACCTATCTTATCTATGTGCTGAATCTTTATATAAAACTAAGATATTAATCACTCTTTATATTATCACAAACACATTAGCACATAACATGTATATTTAAATAGTTTTACTAATAGTTAAACATCAAGAAATAATTAAAATAATTCTGATAATTAATTAGGCTAGATTATGACTTAAACTCAATAATAAAACTAACAAACAAGCTTTAGATAAACTTAGGCTTCATTTGTGCCTGCTTTTTTTGTGCTAAATTTAATTTTTGTGTTAAAAAGCTACTTTACTAAGTAGCAAGGTTTTGTTTGGGACAGCTTTATTAATGCTTAGTACAACAACTTTTTAGTACAAAAATTTTATTTTTTTACGCTAGAAAACTACTTTAAATAGTAAGAAAATCGTCTCAAATGAAACCTTAAAGTCATGCTCCAATTCAATTCGAGCTCGATAAGAAAATAAACAAACAAACTTCAACACTACAGTACTCTGGCTTAACTCCACTAGATTCATTTACAACCCTATTCAATCATACTCATAACATCCAGCTCTGAAAACTCTCTCTACATACATGCAGATTTTGAGCCTCCATGACCAGTGGAATGGATACAGCATAACAGCCAGCTTCAAAACCCTAATTTTTACTATGAAACAACGATCAATCCTTAAGAACAGAGACGACGATGTCGAGATTTTTTTGCATAAAAGCAGAGGAGATAAGGCTGGAAGCAAATCAATGGAAGAAGCAGACTACCGAATACAGGGCTGTTTTCAGAAGAGAAGCTGCAAAATCTGGGGAAGGTCGGGGAAGCTCGTGGCTTGGATATCTAGGAAGATGGTCAGCCCATTAGTGATTCTGGATGATGATGTCTTCAGACTTATTATGGCTCCAGGAAATCATCAATGTGAATTGATAATGGCGTTCATCGTCATAATGGATAGAATCTGCAGGAAGCCCTTTAATTTCATGTTGCTGTGCCACTGAAATGCCCAAGTCTCAGAGCTGTGTTCATCATTTCAATAATGCAAATATTGAAAGATTCAGGCTTCGTTTGAGACGGTTTAAGTACAAAAATTAAAAATTTTGTACTAAAAAGCTGCTTTAAGAATTACTAAGAAAGCTGTCCCAAACAAAACCTCAATCAAACCTCAAAAATTTTAGAAGAAGAAGTGTATCAAGCTTAACTTGAAGAACAATCATAAAGAACTTCAAGGATATTTGCTCAACTGTATAAAATGCCAGAACTACATGGCCATGACTTGATCATCCAAAAAAAATAATTATACAACAGAAAACCACAAAAATAACCTGCAAAAATATATCAAGCTAAAATAAAAGAATGCATTGAATGATAACACAAGAAATAAAATTTTTTATTGTTGAAGACAGTGTATAGTTCTAAGTGAAATAGAGATACTACAGCAACCACAAGTAAATTAACTTAAAATTGGATCAACACAACAAGCTCTCAGCCTTACTAATATATAACAAAGATTAAAAAAATAAAGTTGTAATAAGGTCTTCTCAAGTCACTAAACTATCATTTAAAGATGATTGGAACAGCTATAGATTCTTGTGCAGAGTTAACCAGATAATAGGAAGAATCAGCGGCTATAAATTAGCTTTCCAGGGTTAGACGTTGAAGGAAATGATACTCCTAACCAATAATATGGAAAATCATTATGAGAAAAGCAGTCGATATTCATCAGCCTCACGAGACATTTCTTCAAATGTTCTATCTTTCCTATCAATGTCGAGATCCAGCTTCTCCTTCAGCTGCTTCTCCTTCACATCAATCTGTTCGGTGATTATATGGAAGGTTAAAAGATTAAACATAAATTTAACGAAAAGGTGGCAGCAAAAGAATAATCTCTTACCGCATCATAAATTTCATCATTTTTCTCAAAATCACCACTTTTCCTGGGGATGATGTGGATGTGCACATGAGGAACTGTCTGTCCAGCCTGAGGTCCATCCTGGAAGTCAAAGAACAAGAAGAATTTTTGTGACATTGTTGCAAACTTACTAAAAAATAGTGGAGAATGAGGAAAACCTTTGGCTTGAAATTAACATATATCCAAACCATACCTGAATTGACTGAAAGATCGATAATATTAATGGCAAACAGCAGGGGCGGATCTAACCTTAATTTTCAGGGGGGGCGGGGAGTGTAGAGATTTTTTTTTTTTGCCTTGAAGTCGGCTCGACCCCTATTTGCTCATATCCTTGATCATTGTACGTTTCGCAGATATGTTGGGGGTCCAAAGGGGCAGCGCCCCCTAGCATGGTGACAGGGTCAAGGAGTAGAGCC
>NW_021319584.1:1752204-1763045 GCF_001605985.2 Dendrobium catenatum
TAGTAGATGTTGAGTAGACTTTTCTAGCTCCTGTTGTTTGTTAGATTAAGTTTGTCTTTTTTAGTTAATAGTGAATCGTAACTGATGGTTTGTCTGTTGTGTGATATCTCTTTGACTTGAGTAGTGGAAATTAATCGTTTCAGTTGCTATATGAACTTAAAATTTCAACGTGTATTTATCTTATTCTGAGTGAATTTCTTTTTATGTTGTTTAAAGGTATTTATCTTCCAACCTGTGCTTAAAAGTTTTAAAAGGATCCTCTAAGGAGTACTGTTTACCTCTAAGTGTACGCCGAGGCCTTGCTTGATGACGCCAACTTGTATGAAAGAGGATTTAAGAGAGAATCTAATAAGAGATGTAAGACCTATCCGAGGTTGTGAGTCAGAGCCCTGCTCGATGACGTTACCTGTGTGGAAGAAGTGTGAGAATCCACCAAGGATATAAAGACCTATCCGAGGTTGTGAGTCAGAGCCCTGCTCGATGACGTTAACCCTGTGTGGAAGAGGTCGGGAGAATCCACCAAGGATATAAGCCTAATTCGAGGTTGTGAGTTAGTAGCCCTGCTGGATCGACATTAACCCTGTGTGGAGAGGTCGGGAGAATCCACCGAAGGGATATAAAGACCTATCCGAGGTTTGTGAGTCAGAGTGCTCGATTGGACCGTAACCTGTGTGGAAGAGGTCGGATCAAATCCCCTGGGATTGATCAACTAACGATTGATACAATAATACATCGAACTGCTCAAAATTTAAAGTTCGGAAAACTAACAAAGTCTTACTGCTATTAAGATAGATACATTGCTCCGAACAGTTTTAAGTGGAGAGGAAACTAGTAAACAACCACAAGACCAAGTCCCGAAATTTCAAAGACAATATACAGTACGCCAAATAGACATACAATTCATTCTAAACGACGCACGATTACGATGCTCTGATAGTATTTGCGGAGGGTTCTCGAATTTCCAAGTTCGTAGCGAAGCTATCTTCCCTTCAGCATCCTTTAATTTGTAAAGTCCGCTGGCTTCAGCCATAGCCTGCTACTAGGTACGGACCTGTCCCAGTAGGGGGAGAATTTGTTTTCGTTGAGGCCTTTGCCTGCCGCCTCATGCTGATGCGTAGGACCAGATCTCCTACCGATATAATGGTCGTGGCTTCATCCTTCTGTTATAGTGACCGGGCAACTCTCTGGTGGAGGCAGCAACCATTAAGTATTGTCCCGTTCTTACTTCATCTGGAAGGAGTTCTAGGTTGTGCCTGAGTTTAATATTCGTGTTGGAAGTAGATATTGAAGTCGAAAGCTTGCACATCTATGACTGGGACTCCAATGTCGCTGGAATGAACAGCCTCTTACCAAACGCAGAGTTATACGGTGGTCTCTCCTGTTGGGTCCTTGATGTCGTACGATAGGCGCCAACGGACGTTTCGGGGAGCTCGTCAGCCGCATTGCCCCCCCGCTTCTTCTCCAGCCGTGTTTTTCAGTCCTTCGAATGGTCCGATTAGTGACTCTGTCTCGTCCATTAGTCTGAGGATTTAGCCACAGCCGTGTGTACTAGATGAATGTTGGAGATCTTTACAAGAATGTGGTAATCGACCCTTCCGGTATGAACTGTGTCCCGTTAAATCAAGTAATAATTCTTGCAGGAATGTGCAAAGGACAACTAAATGTCTCTTCAATAGAAACTGTTTGACAATTTGCTTCAGTGATCTTCGCTAGGGTTCTGCTTCTACCCACTTCGGAAATAGTCGACAGCTAATAATGCAGTGAATTCGACTGTCCGTGGCCATAAGGAAATGTCCGATTAAATGTCGATCGCCATTGGGCAAAAGGCCAGGGACTCTGAATGCTCGATTAATCTCTACGGCGGGTCAGAATGAGTGAGGTTGGCAAATGCAACTGCAATGTTACATTTTCGTAAAGTTCTAAATGCGTCATTGTTTTATCTCGTCGGCCAGTAGAACCCTTGTCTCAGGACCTTTTGGGCAGCGCCCTTCAACCAAATGTTCCACACGAAATTCCGGCAGTATGTAACTTCGCGCAAGTGACATAATTTGCCCTCCGAAGAGGAAAGGCATTCATGAAATGGTATGGCCGCGTGAAAGACCTTCGTTTGATATAAAACTCTCCGTTATATAATTGTGAGTTGGCTGCTTATCTCCGAAGTTCGTACTGCCATAATAATCTGGGTCTTCAGGGAGAGATCCTTCTTATAAAGGAGAGCTAGAATGAGATTCCGATCCAAGAAACTTCTATTTGAATTTATCTATTGATTGAAAGTACCCATGAGCCTTGACATGGCATCGGTGAAGTGGAATTCTCCTCAATTGAAGTTCCTTTTAAAACATCTCCCGTTTGTGAGGATTCGCTAGTTTTGGAGAGAGTGAGAGTTCTGCCTTTGTGTATTTTGCTCTCGAAGGATATGGATGCCCTGGATGCTTTGCTTTTTGAGCTAAAGGTCTTCTCTAACTGTCTGACCGTAATTGAGCCAAAATTGGGTTGTGATGTATCGAAATTCCCCTGCTACTTGATAGCAACCTTAGTCTATTTGGGAATCAGTGTGAACCAACTAAGTCTTTGGACCTCGCAATCAATTGCAAGCCTCAAATTCCAGCGCATCAAAGCTTCATATTCAGCAACATTATTTGTTGCTGGGAACTTCTTATTGTCTAAGCCGTATTCGAGTGTGGCTTTCTGTCGGGGAGATTACACTAAGATTCCATGCGCAGCACCAGCAATTCACAGATAGCTCACATCTACATACAATGTCCAGCAGAGGAGGTTAAGGATGACACATCGGGGAGATTCCTCGGATGTTACGGCTTAGTACATTCGACCACAAAATCGGCAAGCACCCTTGCTTGATGTCGGGTCTAGGTAGGGAACTGTATATGACTCTCCAAGTTTCTAACTGACCTTTGATTCAATCTTCCGGTTATGCCTCCGGTTTTGAAGATAATTTTTTCAGCGGTAAAGGTTTGTATAAACCCTGATTCGCATGTGCCTGAAAGTAAGGTCGTAACTTCCTGGCTGAGAAGACCAATGCCTTAAGGCTGTTGTTGTCTGGGCCAATGGATAAACGAATTTTCAACATCGAAGTACCGTTACTGATGTAAAGTCGGGACTGGGCGTTGAATTGAATCATCTATCTGAACCAAGACCGAACTTATAGTTGAGAAGAACGGCATAGTATAATACAAAATTTCTCCCTGGAATTGGCTTTTGAGAGCAGCGGTGCGTGAGGCTAGATAAGTTCCGGAGTTGTTGAAAGCTTCTTGGCGATGTGGGTATCAGTCCATTGGAATCTCCTGAGTTTACGAGCCACCTCTGAGAATCATTGAAGAAAGGCAAATAACTTTATCCTCCCGAACGATGGCTAGAAATCGAAGGAGAGTGCTGCAATTCCTTCATTCAGTCTCTGAACTTCTTTGATGTTTCTGGGGTATGCATGTCCCTTAGGGCCTGTCTTTTTCCGGGTTGGCCTCCATCCTGCGTGGGTAAGCGCATTGAAAGCCCCAAGAACTTTTCCTGAGGTGACTTCAAATGCACATTTGAGGGGTTTGAGGCGCATTGTTGTAGAATCGGAGGAGGGTTAAAATCATTCTTCAAATCTTGAGATATGCTGAGATTATCTCGAGGCTCTTCACCAGGCATAATCAGTCAACTAACTTCCATGGTAACGTCCAATAAGGTTCTTAAAACCTTATTCATAAGTCGTTTGGTAAGTTGCCCCTGCATTTTTGCAACCCGATGGCATTACGCAGGTACACTTAACCCTTTATTGCCGTTTGGAAAAGCATTGTGCCCTCCTCATCGGCGGGATCCATTTGTAATTTGGTTGTGATCGCGGAGATATGGCATCCATAAAGACTTAACATCTGATGTCCGGAGGTGGACGTCGATTAGCTGGGGTCTATTCGGGGGAGTGGGAAGCTGTCCCTTGGGCAAGCTTTTATTAGAGATCCGTAATAGTCCACAAGCACATTCTCCAAGTCTCAATTTGATTTTCCGAACCACACGACGTTGGCTAACCAAGAGGGTAGTGTACTTCCTTAATGAATCTTGCTTTTAAAAGCTTATCAACCTCTTGTTCGATTGCCAGTGACGTTTCTAGGGCGACGTTTCGTTTCTTTTGAAAATCACTGGTTTAAATGCTGGGTTGAATCTTCAGGGAGTGGCTAGATTATTTCAGGATTAATACCGAGGGCATATCTGCTGAACATCCATGCCGTTAATACGTCTTGGTTTGTACGTAGTAAAGTCTACAATATTCTTTTGTTCTCTGTATCTGAGAGTGAGTGATTCCGATCTGTTACTGTTTCTCGAGTGATGTGTTCTTTCTAGATAGGAGACACAGGTAGTATTTCTTCTACTCAGTGGGAGGCCTTTGTTAGGGGTATTCTTCTTTTATTTCTCGATAGATCGAAGTCTTTCGATGCTTTATGAGTAATTGATGTTTATTTGTGTGTCGATTGCCTGTGCCTAATCTGTATACGCATTGGATCGTTGCTTTATCTTTTTTGTTTGACTCCTCCTCGTACTGTTCCGATCTCCTGACAGGGTGTAGGAAACTTGGAGCTTTATTATGGGTATTTTGATAGAACAGCCTCGAAAACTTGTTTGAAGGGTGGTCTTCCAAGGAGTTGCGTTGTGGCTGCTTAGGAATTTCAACCACAAATCAAACAGATGGGGTGCTCCAACTTGATGGGGGAATTACGTTAAGTGGCACATAACCGGAAAGAGATGAAATAGGTTCCTTCGACTCTTAAGGCCTGTTGTCAAATCCGTACAGTGGTCCTCGGCAGCATGGCTGGGAGTTTTCCTCTACGATAGGCCCGCTAATAAAGTGGAGTAGAATAAAACATCTAACTTTGACTTCCATTGTTCTACCAAGATCCTTTTAACATTGTTCAAACATGGGTCGCCGATTCTTGCGCTAATCACCAGTGGGTCTTGATGAGGAGTCTTTACACCTCTAAGATCAGACTCCTTTGAAGGTGATGGAGTGATTCGCACATGAAGTCTTTTTTTGTTTGGTGCTTCCTTGTTTTCCTGCGATTAGAACTTGGCAAGGCGTTGGAAGGATCCTCCAGCAATTAGTTTTTAATTTCACCGACCACTCGGTCGGTTGTTCGGTCGACTGTTTTTGTTGATCTTGCCCCCGCAGTCGGTTCAAACGGTTATCTCTCGAGCATTGGAATCTTGATGGAACTGTCGAGAATCTCCTTGTCGCGATCATGTCTTCTTCAATTTCCTCCCTCTGGCTGCCTGCATGCTTCAGTGGTTGTTTCCAACGACTCGCGGTGGAAATGACAATAACTGTCTCTTGATTTCGGTATTTAGGCATTTAAAGGGTACGGCATTTCTTTACCTATCTTTCCTTGGGTCGCGGGGATGGTAACCATTAATACATTTGTTCGGGATGATTCAGTGGTGTTGTACTCTTTTTCTTGTCGGGTTGCCTCTCGTCGTGGCTGAGGGGTCGGGAGGAAGATTTAGGTATTTCCGTTGCTTCTTCCTTTGTGACGGGGGGATATCTCCGGTACTTAGGGGCAAGAATTTTTTTTCGCTTCCGCGGTTGTTTGCTCGAATTGCTTTCTATGGCATTGAATGGCTTACATCGGGCCGTGATTTTGGGCCTCTCCCGATGGATAAATCCGCATAAGAGTGGACTGTTTCTCGCATAGTGCCGGAGTAGAAAGGGCCTGGACGAACCCTCCAAGAATACACCTCGTAGCAATTCGGGATCCCCCCTGGAATTTGTCGGGCTTCTGTAGTAAAACCTTTGAAAATACTCTTTGAAGAGATTGTCACGCCTCGTTCTGTCCGTAATCCCGAAAGGTGGTGAGGAGTCTTTAATCATCCTTCGCGTTGGCGACAAATTGTTCGACAAATAATTTGGCAATTTAACGCAATAGGGGTAATGGACCGAGGGGGTAGGGGTGAGAACATGTCCGGGCCTGCCCTTTAAAGGGTGGCGGAAAACTTGTACGAGCAGAGCGTGCCTGGGGCCCTGCTAGATAAATGCAGGTATAGTAGCGGTTGTGATCAATTTTTATGGTTCGTAGGGGGTCATGAGTCCCCATTGCATAAGAAATCAATATTTGGGAGAGAAGAAGTTTTTTTTCTCACCATCTGTTTCATTTGTTGTGTCTGAGAATCTTTTTGCACCTTGTACCGTTGAGGAATATACTCGGGGGACAGCTCATTTATTTCGTTTTAAAAAGAGGTGGAGAGGAATGACTTCCTGAATATAATGTCCGTTGGATGAGAAGGGGACTGCCTAATACCCCTGTGGGGAACTTCTTCTCGGACTATCTTCGTAACTCATCGGCCGTAGAGTATTCGGGGAGTTCAGTGACGCGTTGCTTGCCAAAGGTCCTCAGGGACGTCCGGTGGCATATGCTGTCGGTGAACCCGTGCGTCAGAAGGATGGTAGGAGCTTGCTGTATCAGCAAGTTCCATTTCTCTGGACGTCGTAAAGGAGGACGACATCCTTGGTGGGGAGGGGGACTTCGACATGAAGAATGTCTTCAAATCCTGGCTGATCTCGAGGGAGACCGAGCCATCTTCTTGGGGTTACGCGGCATTGGTCCCTCTAGCTCCCCTTAAAAGCTGAGGATCCTCATTCTGAATTCCTGCCATTTTTCTGCAATACGTTCTTTTCCTGGGACGCCCCTAGAAGTTTTTCTTTTCTGCCTATAGGGTTCGGTTATTGGGGTGAAAGGAGGCAGAATGCCTGTCGTCCTTGATTCGAGGAGCTGATTCCTAGATTGGTGTGAATTAGAGCGGGAGGTTCCCATGATGCGATGGCTACGCCTATTGAACATGAGTATTTCCTTATGTGATAGATGGGAATTAGCTTTCCCACAGACGGCGCCAATACTGTTGCGGAGCTAGAAATTACGGCGTTCGATATAGAATTTAGATTCTACGTCTTCGCGTTGTCGTATAACTAGCAACACAGAGAACATCAGTGATTTTTGTAACGTGGAAAACCCTAAATGAAAAATACCAACGAGGCTAGCCGCAGTTTGAAAATGATTCGCACTAGATTTTGAGTCGGTTTACAAAGACTGAATCACGCTCCAGGGGTGAAACAGTATTACAATATTTACTTAAGGTACGGCGTCGGGTCCTCGGCAGGATCGTAGGGATGAATGTCGGGCCCCTGAGTAGGGACGGGTAGGGACTTAGTGGCCGGTCCCTTTGGAACAAGACGGTCGGGTCCTTTGGCAAGGAAGTAAGGACTAGAATATTTTGGTCTTGAACGAGAAGCTGCGGGTTCTTTGGCAGTGACGTAGGACTGAACGTCGGACCTTAAAAGTTGTGTTGGGTCCGGCGAGGTTCCTGCGGTGGTCCGGCGGTGGTCCGACGAGGTTTCTGCGGTGGTCCAGGCGGTGGTCGACGTAGTTTTCTGCGGTGGTTTCCGGCGGTGGTACCGACGGAAGATTCTGTGGGGTCCGGCTGTTGTTGGTGCCGGCGGGCTGTCGAGGAGGAACTCCTTGCCTTCTCTTCTCTCTTTCCCTCTTGGCGTTACTGCCCTCTTGTGAAGAATGAGGGCTCTATTTTAGATTTCTGGAGTGGCATGGTCCGTAAATAGGTGTGAGATCAAAGGGCGACAGGGAGTGGTCAATGACCGGCCGATATTGAATCCTAACGCATTGTGCATCGTTGCGTTGGACATTTGAGGCCTTAATTTTTGATGTCGGAATTTAGTGAATCTTGGGCTCGTTGGAAATTCGTCTCGTCGAGCCGTTCGATTTTCGAGTATAGAGCTCGTTCAAAATCGGAGACCGTTTGGTTAAACTTCAATTGCAAAGTTTGAACCATTCAACACGCTTTGAGCTCTTGTATTGTTGGATCATTTGGGCTCGGATTGGCGTTGAATCTTTGTGTCGTTGGTTCGTATTCCGAGAGCTGCAGTTCGACAGTAAGCTGGCTGAAATCGGAGTTCATCATGCTCCGGATTTAATTTATATGAAGTTTCCAGACTAGCTTTTGGCCTTCGAGATTTCGTGCGCAATCAACTAAATTTTGTGAATGCGTATCATTCATAAATAATGTTTACCAGACACAAATAATTAGAATACATTATAACATCTTAGTTGATAATTTAATGATGAGATATATTTATGGACAAAAAAAATTTTTGTAAGTATAAGAATGGATGGAGGCAGAGTCGAAGCCCACAATCTGCTAAATTAACATTTATATATTTGACTTTGAATAAAGAATTAGTTTAATTCAGACGCATAATAAGATCCACCAACTATCTGATCTAACATTTATGCGATTGAATAGATTTTGTCGCCTCCATCTTTTCCTCATCTTGAAAAGAGGTAAATGATAACAATGGTCAAGATGCAACCCATCTTGATCTATTAGTTAAAAATTTGGGTTATCAATTAAGACTTTATTTGAAATAGTTATGACTGCTTCATAAAGCAGCATTCTAAAATTTTTGTACTAAAAATTTATTTTAAAAAACAATAAGAAAGCAATCACAACTGAAGCCTAAGAGAGAATAAATTTGAAGCTTATATATATGATATGTATATTAATTTGCTCAAGTAGTAATAGCTTTAAGGGTTTTTGATTTGATGAAAGATAGGTGTAGAGTAGTTTAAATGCAGAATATTAATAAATTTTGATGTTTAATTTGATAAAAATTTAATAAAAAGAAAATCTTAGGTAAGTTCTTAAGAAAAAAATGAATTAATGATAACTTTTTTAATCAAAATTTAAAATACACCGCAAGCTAACTCTATTCTTGCCTCCGTCAACCACTATTCCCAACCACCATCATCAACCCATCGGCAACCATTGTTGCCGCCGGCAGAACTTGACAAATCTAAGTTTAGATAATGTGCCAATTTATGATTGATAGGCTAAAACACTACAAAGAGATGATCCATTTTTCAAAGATTATGCTTACAGGCTAACCTCCAAGTAGGAGATTATTTAGTTGATCCAAGGAATAATTTTCCTTTCTTTTTTATTTTTTAATGTTTTTTTCTTTTAATTTTCCTATGTTCTTAATTTCTTTCCTCTCACATTTTGATAAGTCGTTATAAAACCTTCAATTTTATCTCATGATTTTTTTCTATAATTATTAAGCTTTCTAAAATTCTTCCTCCAACACCACTTATAATTGCATCCTAATTGTTGACAAAAAATTTAGAAAAATTTAAAGCAATTTTTCAATAAAAATTTTGAGGAACGATTAGATATCATTTAGAATATTTAATATGAATTTAAATTTATAATATGCTTCGTTTTAAGAAGCTCATCTAGTCCAGGGACCGAGCCATTAGGACATCTGCAACGGAGAACTCTATTTTTCACGGCAAAATACAACAAAACTCCAAAATGCTGTGGTGTTGTTCCAATCGAAAATGCCGTGGTGTTGTTCCAATCAAACTGCATTTTAAGTACTTTTGCGAAGATAACGATCCTTCTCCCTTTCGCGCGTTTTTCCGGTTGAGAGAGCAAAATAGCGTAGGTGAACAGTGCAACGCCAATATTGGCATCGCACTATTCACCCGCAAGTAAATGAGAGAAGCTTTAGCGATCGGCTGGAGCGACCGAACGACGTCATACGCACGTTTGGCGTTCGGTTGAAGTTGCTCTTAGAGACAAGCAAAGGTCTGCTCAATTTGTTGTGCGCCAAATCCAGCTAAGAGAGTTTGAAGAGCATCCAAGAGAAACCAGATATCTTAAAAAAACTTCATAATTTGTAAGGAAAAGTTCATAGAAGAATCAAATACGAGAACAAACTACGATGAATAAGTGGATTATGTAAAAAGCTATAGAACCAAGGCTGCAAAACAAGGAAATATCTAATGGTGTTTTGCCTTTTTGGTTGTCATGTGAATCTAGTGGAGAATGGGCGGTGGTGTTGTTGGTTCTCATCTTCTTCGCCGGCTTCTTTTTTATCCGAAAAGTCTTGAATAAAGGTTAAGTCAAAGTGGCAAAAAACGAACGATAGCGGATGTTTCCTAAACATAAATAACATCAACAATATGTATAGAATTTTAAAAAAAATAGACTATTGTTACATAAGAGTATTTATAGAAATACCAAAAATTAGGAAAAGAGTATCGATATGATCCAATCAACTTCAAATAACATGCATTTTTTATGCAACATTGGCAAAAATTATAGGCACAATCATCTCTATTATCCTCAAATTTTCATAAATAAGAGAGTGATTGAAGGACATAACTAAAAATAATAATCGCAAATTCACAAAACGACCTCTAATCGAGCAACAAATATTTTTTGCACACTTTGGTACATTTATTTTTTGCAAATTCATTCTTGGAAAGGAAATGAAAACAAAGAGATCAAAATCTAACCGCATATCAAAATATGGCCACAACAAGTCAATGATAGGTACTTTATTTGTTTCTTCTAATTGTCTTGAAGTCAAAACAAGCAATCCAAAAAAAAATATCATTTCAAAATAAAATATATCACAACCATGAAGTTGTAATACAATAACAAATTTTTTTTAATTTTCCTCAATTTTTATACTCTAATATTCAATTTGTCTAACTTTATCAAAATATTTCTTTATTAATTGAACTGTCAATATACGAAGTATTCAATTGTCAAATATTTTAGCTTGAGCCTTCACAAATAATGTCATCTTCTTGCCATAAGAATTTGATATTATTTTCTTATATTCTTTTTGATACATCATCACAAAATTATCTTGAATGGGCACGAATCTCAAGGCAAAATTTAATTTGAGAGCATATGAACTCCGATTTCAGCGAGCTTACAGTCAAATCGAGCGTCTCGACGAGACGAATCCAACGAACCCAAGATCGCCGAATTCC
>NW_021319584.1:1767549-1840116 GCF_001605985.2 Dendrobium catenatum
TCTATTCTTATAATTATTGAAGAAAAATGCATATATGTGGCACCCTAAAATCTAAATCAGAAGAATCATATATCTTTCTATCTTTTCTACATCAATGAGAGCTCATAGTATTCATTACAAGCGGCAAATAAAATTAAAACATGACGTCCAATCATGTTGAGCCTTGATAGGTAAATCCAATATATAGTTTTAGAATATTTCATATTCCATTTCAATTCTATTTCAAATAAAACTACATACAACAAAACTACTAAAATATCCAAATATTGAAAATAAACACATATACAAAGTTTATTTTATTTCATCAAAATAAATATCTACTATATAGTACATTGATATAAGCAAGACCTAAAAAACTAAAAAACAAACAAGCCATGATTGTACAAAAATCAAAACATACCTATAACCTCAAATTTGATCATGAACTGTTAATCAACAATTTTCTTTCTTTTCCACATCCTGAAAATTAGAAATAAAATTATAATGAGCTATAACAGCTCCGCAAGCCACACAATTTGATCTAAATTTTCAAATTCTTTTATTAAACTTTGTTAAATATTCAAAAGCAGCTAAATGCAATCTAATAAAATAGTGTACTAAGAAATATAATAGAAGCATAATAGTTATTCAATTATTTAAATAACAATATTGAGCAAATAAATAAATGACAATTCATATCATAGTGTAGTTCATATCACATTCCCCGGCCCTAGATAAAATCTCAAAAGATTATAGTCCATCATGACTCCCTTTTGTGTTTATAGCATCACAACATGCCCGTAGGCACCAAAATATGATTTATAGCCATCAATACATGTCTTACAAGCACTAAAATATTCCCTGACAACGAAGGAGATTTTGGAGGCGAACGAAATGCAAGATGACGAAATAAGAAGATTCGGGCTTGATAACTATCCCACGAGGTAACTGCTCTGTTGCGCAATCCCTCTCTCGGCGAAAATAAAATATGCCCAGCGCCCGCCTAATACGATCTGCTAATTAGCGCGAAAAGGCAAAATGCCTTAATAAAATTTTATTAAGGCAGTTAAATAATAGTGCCTTAATATATATGTCCTTAAAACTTGTCTTTTTTGTAGTGTTTCATATCACATTCCTTAGCTTTAGATAAATTCTCAAAAGATTCTAGTCCCTCATGACTCCCTTTTGTGTTTATAGCATCACAACATGCCCGTATGCACCATAATATAACTTATAGCCATCAGTACATGTCTTACAAGCACTAAAATATTTCCTGACATATAATCAAAGGATTATGACCCCATATAGCTCTCAATAGATTTTTTCAATTGAATAAGCATATATTTCATCATATTATAACAATTAAAGTAAAATATAACACATATCAGAATTGCATAATATTCTATAATGTTAAGCAACTGAAATTCCTACTGAATAAATTTTCACAATGTTAGAACATAACCAAATTACAGAAGATTGTGTAAAATATTATTGGTTTAAGACATTCATTGTACTATTGCCTTATTTTTTGGTGTCTATATTTTTTATTTAATTAAAACTGCACATATTCCAAGATACATGATATAAAATTTTAAACAATAATCATAATCATAATCTCTATAACATATAAAAAGTTACGCTATAAAAAATTTTCATTACAAAGTTATACTTACTTTTCGCTAACAGAAATATAAATTTAATCAAAAAAATTAATAAAATTTTGTATTTTTGAAAACTGAAATAGGCATAATGTGGTCTATCTCGATCCGGACAACTTTATGAATTGAGGCAACAGGTAAAAACGACCCAAAGCTGCTAAAAAAATCCTCTGCTTCCTCAAATATTTTTCTTGCGACTTTTTTCTAATCAGGTCAGAATAGATCAATTTGGACGCTTAACCTATAGGTGTCACAATGCCTCTACACATTCATACTTTGACTCTCATCTATCGTCAACCATCTAAGAATCTTGTAAGGTGTGAGTGGGTATTTCACATCAAATACAATTTTAATGGCTCTATCAATCATTATAAAAGCTCAATTTGTGGCAAAGGGTAATTCCTCATTATTAACTGTCATGAAACATTTAGTCTTGTACTCAAAACTACAATAATATAACTCATTCTTAGTCCTACTCTATCTAAAGGACGGTCAATTAAACAACTTGACATAAAAAATGTATTTTTTTTTTCATAATCACTTTACTAAGAACATTAGCATACGTGTGCCAATCACCAGGCTTTCTTGATCCCAATAAATCCACTAGTATGTGACACTAATGCTTAAACTCTCCCGGTTTATGCATTGCCCCATGACAGCGCAATGGAGTTCAACTAAACAAATTCTTCACTTCATTAGGACCTTTATTCATTATGCGCTTCTTCTTCATCCCAACTCTTCCCTCTCTCTCCATGCCCTATATGATACTTATTGGGCCATCAATATTATCAATCAAACCTCCACAAGTGCTCATGTTATTTTTCTTGGTCATGTTTATTTTCTCCTGGTGCTCCAAAAAACAATGTTCTATTTCCTACACCAAAACAGAATATAATGCAAATGCCTCTATCAACGCATACAATATTAGGTCAAAATCTTTAATTCTTAAGCTCAACGTCTAACTACCACACTCACAATTTACTATGAGAATATCGGCCCCACCTACTTATTTGTAAACCCGATCTTTCATTCACGTATGTAGCACATTCTCATGGATACCACATCGTTCGACAAAAAGTTCGAAAGTAAGATATGTGTGTCTCTCATTTGCCTCTTATGATTAGCTTGTTGACACTCTTACCAAACCTCACTTTCATAATTAACTTGATAAATTTCATCTCAAACTTGGTGCCCTCATTATAAATGAGGCATTTTGGAGAAATCAAATAACTCCTTATTTTATCATTTTTATCTCTCGACGTTAAGATTCTATTCATTAAAAGTGTTAATTCACCTTCATTTCATTTATCTTTCTATATTTATAGATATTATACAAAACTTACAATATATTTATCTAAGACTTCGTACGTTTAGGACGGTTTCTTAATACTTTCTAAAACAATTTTTTAATAAAAAATTTATAATTCAAAATTTTTTTAATAAAATTATACTTTTAAAAATAATAAAAACCTATCCCAAACAAAAACTAAAAATGTTATTTCACTCCAATCATTGTTCTCTACGATTCCAACAAAATCTCTCATCACAAAGATGTGCAGCCCTTGCCACGTGTTGCAACATCCAAAACTTCCAAAATTGAAATAACTCAAATATAAAATAACTTTACACCATCAATATTATATCAAATAAAATATACGAACATGTATTTCTATATCAAATAAAATATTCGAACTTTAATACATGTTTCTTTTTTCTATTATATTTTAGTTTTGTAGGAAATTAATCGTTACGTTTAAAACATCTTAATTAAAGAGTATTATATTAGTGAGGTAGCTATCAGTCGATATTCTTACAAGACAAAAATCTACACATGCAATAATGACAACGTGATGATTAGGAAACCACTGAAAGAATCCTGCCGTTGAACTGGAATATTATGAGATAAGTATTACTTATGACGAAGAAAAAGGCCGAATTGGGGAAAAAAATATTATCAGATAAGTATTACTTATGACGAAGAAAAAGACCGTAAATGTCATCACAGTAATGTCATTATCATATATATATTTTTTATATTTAGCTTTTATTACCTTTCATCATTTCTTAGGTTTAACTAGGGGTAAGGGTGTCAATATTTGAAAGAACAAAAAAATTTGATTCGAAAATTTCGGGTTAGAGTCAACCCGTTTCGCAAACGGGTTGGGTTTGAGTTCCCGGATTTGATAAGTTTGAAAAAAATGTGTCGGGTTCGGGTTAACCTGAAAACTAGACATGTCAACCTGAAAAATCAGTTTGAAACGAGTTGACCGCACTGCCCAGGTTAACCCGGTGCCTACTTGCCCATCGGGTCCGAGCATGCCTACGCGTAGCGTCTGAGCTGCCCGCGCCCGCCGGCGCATCGCGTGCGAGGCTGTGAGAGCCAGTTTTCCACGTTTTCCTTCCAGGATCGTCCAGGACGAAGTTGGATCATCCCGAGACGATCGGTACAGGTTTGTACAGAATTTCTGGCTGGGAGGTTCGTCCCATGACGAATTTTGATTCGTCGGGACGAAATTTGTCCAGAGGCTAAGCAGTCCAGGGACGATTACTGTTCGCATTTGAACAAAGTTGTCCAGAGGGAAGATCATCTCGGGACGATTTTGGATCGTCCCGTATGATCTGCATGGATATATATTGGATTGAGATATTTTTGACGAGAGATAAAAGCACAGGAGAGAGAAAATCGAAGGAAAAAGAAGAAAAAATCATTTTTGGACGACTTCGGTCCGTTTTCGTCCGTCGCCATAATTGGGAAAGTTGACCGACTCGAGGTAAGGCACATTCCGCCTTTCTCAATTTTTCAGAAATGAGATTTCTGACAACTTTTTTGTTTCAAAGTTTATTTCCATTAGCGAATATTTGGTTTCATTTCGCACTGATGAACTTTTTACTGTGTAACTTTTGGTATGTTTAGGAGATGATATTTGTGCACGTTTCGAGTATTTTTCGGAATATTTTTACCGGGTATTTGAAATTCTGCGGTGTTTTAAGCAAACTACGAATTATATTGATGTTGAAAAATATTTCGTCAGTACAATGAAAGTATTGAAATGATGTTTTATGCTATCTGTGATAATTTGGTAAATTTTTGAAATTGTGAATTCTGTGGAATTTCCGTATACTACCGTTATGCCGCTGACGATTTTTCTGACGAAATTGAATTTCTGAATTTGAATGTTTTGATGTGCTGTGATATCAGAAGGGAGTTATAAGGGGCCAGAATCCTTAGAGATTTTATCCGTGTCAGGGAAATATGAAAAACAAGTTCTGTTCTGAAAATTATGTATATCTGTTCTCGTGCTATAAGCACAAAGGGAGGCATAAGGGGCCATAATCCGTTGAGGTCCTGTCTTTGTCAAGGAAGGGATGCATAAGGGGCCAGAATCCGTTGAGATTCTGTCTGAGTCAGGGATAACTGATATGTGATATGTTCTGATATGTGAAATTTGTACGATTCTGTTTGACTATATGATTTGACGATAGTTCTGATTTGAATATTCTGCTATATGAATAAATTCAGTTTTTCTGTTTATCAGCTATTTGATTTATGTTCAAGTATCTGAAATCTGTATTCTGTCTGTTATATGGTTTCTGTCCGATTATCTAAATTATGTACAGCTATTTGCTTCTGATGTATTTTCTGATGTGATTTCTGGAGATTTTGATTGGCGATTGTAGTCTTGCTGAGTTGTTAGCTCATTCTTATTTTCTGCGTGATTTTTAGGTTCTGGGAAAGGGAAGGAAGTCTTGGACTAGCAATTTTGTGTCTGATCTCATATTAGGTATTTTGTACTTTTGATTTTTGTACAGTCATGACTTTTCTGTTATGTTCTTTCTGTCTGTAGCCATGCACTGTTCTAGGTTTGACCCGAAACTTGATTTTGATAACCCTAACTAGAGGTAAGTGAGTCAAGTCGACTCATAAACTGGACCGAGTTCAACTTGATACATAACTTATGAGCCGAATTTGATGAGAAAAATAAGTCAAACTTGATCTAGCTTCCTTAATATTAGTATAAAATATATTTAAATATATTAGAAATTAGAAGCTTATTTGCAATATAGAGAGAGAGGAGAAATGAGATATATAGATAAGACAAAGATGAATGATATTCCACTTATTTTGATAACATTGAAAAAAAAAAAAACAAAATAAAAATTTGTTTAATTTGTTGGAGGAAAAAAACATTTTAATTTTTTTTTCCTAAATATGTCGAACACAAGATGGGCAGCTCTTCTAACAACATCACCGTAGGCACAGCATTGAGGAACCCAATCACACACCCACCTTCCTAGAAATAACCACTGGAAACCTGGCTCTTTCGTACCGCAGAAAACAACCGTTCAATTTTTAACCTAAAATAAAATCACTTCTCCCTCCTCTATGGCTCTATCTATTTCCTTCTTCTCGCTTTCACCCCTCGTCATCGAATCGCTTTTCCCGAATCAGAAAAGAGGGGGTAAGAAAAAAAAGTTTCCATCGAAGGGGCTAGCGGATGAGCTCGGACGCCGAAGTGATGGAGATGCGGGAGAGACCGCTCTTTTCGGATCTGTCGAGATAGTGCAGGTCCTGATCGGAGAAGGCCGGAGGAGGAGATGAAAGGCCACGTGGCGGTGACGACGACCTCGTCGTGTGCGGCGAAGCAGTGGAGATGGAAATGGCTTGCTCTGACGATTCTACTGCTTGTTTTCTTCTCGATGTTCGTCCCCCTTGCTTTCCTCCTCGGGCTCCACAACGGCTTCCCAGTCGGTGCGTTGCCGGAATCTCTCTTAATCTCGCATGTTCTTCTAGCTTAGAACCCCAGGGTTCCCAGATCCGACTCGGAGGTCTTCCGGCGGCGTAGGCATTGGGCCCGCCGCTTAGATCTTGTTCCGGGAGATCTCTGCCGACTCCTGCATTGTGTGGTCGGGCGCGGATCTGCGGGGAACTAGCTTTGTTGTTTTGCGCGGTTGGATGATTACCGTGTCTATGCTTGCTCGCAAACTGCAATGCCCTGTTCTGGATCTTACATTTTCTATGATTGCTTGATGTAGTTCTTGCAACTGACATGGCTTGATTTTTTACCTAAGTTTTGTTTTTTTTGCAGGGTACTTGAGTGATGAGAGCCCACCATCCGTAAGAAAAATTCATGTGTTTTAATGATATGCTTTCTTCGCTATGATGCTTCTTAATCGTGAGCTTTGTTTGAAAACTAGGAATTCTTTGAACATTACGGCAGCAAGGATGGTGCCATAGATCCTATTTCAGTGAAGGTGCAATTCTGAATTTCTGCTTGAAGTCTGGAGCTCATGTTTTTTTCTTATTCTATTTGGCCAGATTGTTGGAATTTATTTTGTTGAGTTCTATGTTATTTGGTATGTCCAGGAAGATTCCAGAGTGAAACAAATGTTGATGAATTTTACACCATCTTTGCCACAGGTATTACCTGTTTTGTATTTTGAAACATGGAGGGACATATTATTTTGTTTATATATTAATTTCGATTCATGGCTGTACTAGTAAACCATTGTGTGGAGGAAATCTCTTTTATATATTGAATTGGCTGCTTTTCAGTGAGCTCTTAAGTTAACTTCTTAAATTCAAGCACGAAAAAGCATCCAATATTTCCTTTATTACTGCTCTGATTTTCTAGCTTTCTCATCACTAGGATAGTAACACGATTACCCACAGCTTAACTTGTTTTATGCCCTTGCATCTCTTTCTCTATTATTATTTCCATTTTTTTTTCGTATTTTCTATATGACTATGGTGATTTCCATATCTTACAACAAGATGAGATCTATGTGCTATTAATGTGTTTTGTTTTATATTTTCTCATTTGCATCATCGTAGGCCAAGCTTGGTATTGCTTGTCATGGACCAATGGTTTTGTCCCTCATTAGCATAAAGGAATGTTTTAAATCATCATGCTTTCCATAATTTTTTGCTTGTATACACTGTTTAAAGTTTCTTCTAAGTCGAAGATTATGTTGAAGATGGTTGCTAATACCAAAGTTTTATATCCTCCTTGCTAATATGAGTGGTAGAATAAGAGTCATGGTTTCTTAATGGGAATTCTTGTTATGTATGAAGCCAATAATGACATTGATGTAAGATAAGATATTTTATATACTTAAATTTAAATTGTAAACTATGATTTTATTTGCAGGTAAATGCGAGCAAGCAACCATATTGATGATAATAAAACATTTGTCTTGATATATGCATCAATATTTCTAGGCATATGCTTTCATTACTCTTATGATTTCTTATTATCTTTCATGTGCACCTGAGTTCGTGCATATCTTCATTTAATTATTTTTGTATGCTCTACCAGTACTGGGTACTTTTAAACTATCGTTCCTGGATCCCAAGCCTTGGATGAGAAAAATAAAGGGTTGCATTTGGTGGTAGTCGACCAGTGTAAAATTTATCGAACAAACATGAAATAAATTATTTCATACATTATGTTAATATTGGGGCGTTCCCTGTAAGCGACGTGTTGTATGACTTTAATACAATAAAAGGTGTGCAAGGGCTATTGTACTAACATTCGGGTGCGGTGTGAAATAAGCAAGAGTTCCCACATCATGGACTAATGTGAGCAAAGAAGCTAGTCCATGATGCGAGATTTAGGATAGAAACTTAGAATATAGTTTCTTTTACCGGTAAACTTTTGGAAGTAATAAATATTACGATTCATATGAAGATAAATATTCTATCTATTTAGACAATTAAATGGGTTGAAATAAGGCTAAGGATATTAGTAGTTTAAGATTTAAATAATGATATTCAAGTTAAAATCGCATTAAAAATGTTGTAAGTGTGATTACAAATAAGAATTTGAATGATACATTAACAACAACAAAATCAAGCATTTATCCTATTACGCGGGGTTGGCTACATGAATACTTTTCCTCCATTGTGTTTTGTGAAGAGTCAAATTTTCATTTAAATCTAATAAAGAAAAACATTTCTAATATTATAGAAATTAATATAGTTTGAGATAGAATTATAGCTCTAAAAGATTTTTTATGATAAGATTATTAATATATAAGTGCTTATGCTCCTTAAGTAGATTTGAATATGTGTTTAATGCTGAAATTTTAGAATAAATTTAAAAAAATAGTATAAAAGCCACTTCTTGAAGAAAAATTTTTATTGAAGGAGATTTAAATAGACATGTTGGTAGAATTGAAGAAGATTTTAAAAGCATTCATGGTGGATATGAGTTTAGAGCAATTAATGAAGGTGTAGGATCATATTAGATTTTACTTTAATTTATAATTTTATAATTGCTAATATCTTATTTAAGAAAAGAGATGGACATCTCATCGTTTATAAGAATAGACATAGTAAAATTCAGATTAATTATTTTTTTATAATAAAAATCGATTGTTTAGATTGCAAAGATTGTGAAGTTATTCTGAGTGAAAGTTTATCTATCTAACATTGTTTATTAATTTTAGACTTTAAGATGAAGAGGTGGATTATAAAAAGAAAATAAAATAAAATATTGTTCTAGGATTAGATAGGGGCACTTAAAAATGCTAACAAACTTTTTTTTAGAGTAAGATCCAAGATCTTAAGATTTAGGTTATTCATGAGGAAACTAATATTATATGAGAAAAAATAGCTAGTGATATTAAAATATATTAAGCATGCAATTTGAGAATTTAAAGGATTAATGTGGGAATCAAAATGTGCAAGACAAGATAAAAATAAGAAATTTTGTTATGAAAATTGGTTTAGATGTAAAAGTTTAAAAAATTGGGAAAAATATAGAGGGGCTTAAATGGAGTCTAAGAAAGTAATATGCGATGTAAAGAATTTAACTTTTAGTGATTTATATAATAGATTATATACTAAAGAGGGTGAAAGATGTATATAAATAAGAGGACTTAGTCAAGTGAAGTGCATTAAGAATGAAAATAAAAAAAGTTTTTTTTTTCTTTGAAGAAGATATTCAATATAGGTGGATGAGATATTTCAATAAGTTTTTCAATGAAGATTGTAAGAATACGATTGATTTTAGTGATCTTAGCACCTTAAATGAAATATAGATTTTATTTTTATCATCATACTAGTAAAATCTAGGATGGAGAGGCTTTAAAGAAAATGAAGTGTAGAAAAGCAATGAGACATGTTGATATTCTAATAAAAGGTATAAAAATGCTAATGAGATTTAGGTATTCTTGTCTTACTTAACTTTTTAATATTATTTTGAAGACTAAAAAGATGTTAAATGGGTGAAGGAGTGTGTTGATTCTTATTTTTAAGCATAAAGATGATATTCATGAGTGTGTGAATTATAGAATAATTAAGTTATTTTCTCATACATTAAAATTATGGGAGCGAGTAATTGAGCATATGTTACGATGTGATACAAATGTGTCTCAAAATAAGTTTGGATTCATGTTGAGCAGGTCTACTAGGGAAGCTATACATTTGTTGAGAGGTTTGATGGAGAAGTATAGAGAAAACATATTTGTCAACGATGAATGCAGAGTTCTTTATGGAGCCATGACTCATAGCGCATGCCGCAGCGCACACCATTTTGAACAGGCGCAAAATAAAAAATAATTTTAAAAATTAGATATTAATATAAAATATCATTAAACTGAAAGATAAACTATCATAATAATGAAAGACAACTAAAGTCATGTATAAGTACGAGTAAACAACAACTCAATCTCTCATAATTCAAAATATTATAATTATTTTTTAAAGCATAATGATTTTGTGAGAATTTAATTTGTTGTTCTTGGGAATCACTATCATCCGCAAAGGTAAAAAATGTTTCATTATCTTCATCAATATTGTCTCCTATTTCATAATCTTCTTCATCACTATCATCATCATCATCATTCTCAATAGCAATAATGTCATGCTTAGATGAATTTTCCTTTTCTTTGCCTTTAGATTGCTCTCAAATATTGTTGCTGTTGTCTTAAACATCAGTAACCTTTGCAATAGTAATTCATGTCAAATCTTCCTCTTGAGCATTGAATTCAATTTCTTGAAGCCTTGAAATCAAATAAAAAATATTTTGCTAAATTTAATTATTTTAATATTTGAGATTAATCAAAATAAAATAGAATAATAAACATAAAAAATAAAGTAAAATATTACTATATAGGTAGGCATTTTAATGAAGCTCATGACTCGAGATTGTTCAAACTTGCTTGGTATGTCATGAAGATATTATTAGGATTGATATAGGAATTTTGATAACTTTGCATGTAAAGTATATTGAGATGATCAAGTCCATGTTTAACTAAAGTACATATAAGTTGCTGCTTATAAAGTTATAAAATTGAAAAATACACCTTGCCCACACATATATTTTCCTTCATTCCTAATCCCAGACTTTGTTTTTTCTACTAAGATTTTTCCCTAAGCTTATAATCTTCTTGTAGTAGGTGCATTTTCACTAAACTTATAATCTAAATAAAAAAAAATGCAAGTTGATCAAAATTGATCGACCAAAGGAAGAAGAAGGAGATCATTATCTAACGACTACACTTGACTTCAGAGTTCAGATGAATTAGATGAGTCAACTATCGAAGGAGACGACTAAGAACACGAGATCTCTTAATTCTATAAGCAACGAATGGATGAAATCAGGCGTAATCACCCAAACAAATAAAGAGTAGCGAAAGGAAGGAATAAGAGGGATGAATGACAGTCCGAATCGCGTAAATGAAGGTGGAATCCAGTGCATAATCACATAACCGGGTGTGTTTGTGAGGTTTGGGGCTTTGGGTGTTCGTGAGGCATCAAGACTTTAGCTGCGTGAGGATTTATTTAAAAAATCTTATTACATTAAGAAAATCACAAAATAAAATTGCGCGCAAATGACGCTCGCAAATGACACACGCCATTCTTTTCCATTGACAAGTATGAGAGAGAGTAAGGAGGATTCACATATGATATTTATTTATTTAGAAAAATCTTATGATAAAGTTCCAAGAGAAGTGCTCTAGAGAGTTCTAGAGAAGAAATGAATTAATAATGCTTTTATTCAAGTCAGTAAGGATATGTATAAAGGAGCTGCTACTTGTGCTCAAATGCAAGGTGGTTTGATCAAGTATTTTTTCTATTTTAATTGGATTATATCAATGATCAGCTTTAAGCTCATATATTTTTGTTTTAGTCATGGATGTTCTTAGATGATATACTTAGTATATGCTTTTTGCTAATGATATTCTTCTTGTTGATAAGAATAGAGAGGGAGTTGAAATAAAACTTGAATTATTGAGGTCAACCTTAGAGTCTAAATATTTTTGTTTGAGTAGATCTAAAACCGAATATATTGAGTGTGATTTTAGTAGTAATAGATCTAATTCTGGGATTATGATATTGAGTGATCAATTCATTAAAAAGAGCGCACATTTTAGATAAATCGGGTCTATTGTTCAAAGCTACACTGGAATAAATATGGACATTATTAGTTGAATTTAAGTTGGATGGTTGAAGTTGAGAAATGCATCAGGTCTATTATATGATAGAAAAATACCCCTCTAACTTAATGGAAAATATTATAAGATGGTGGTGAGACCTGTAATGCTTTATGGATCTGAATGTTGGCAATTAAATGAGAAGTATATAATTAAGTGTTGCAGAGATGAGGATGCTCAGATGGATGAGTGCTTTTACACTTAAAGATAAGCAAAATGAGTTTACACGTGAAAAGGTTGAAGTAGCTCCGGCGACATATAAGATTAAAAAGAGTCGCCTTAGATGGTTTGGTCACATAAAATGTTGGCCTTATAATGACTCGGTTATGTGAGTAGATGTATTAGATTCAACCTATGTTAATAAAGGTAGTGGCAGGCCTAAAAAGACTTGGTTAGAGAGTATTATAAATTACCTTTTTTATTAGATTTAAGCATAAATTTGACTCTTAATAGCACATAATGGAGAACAAAATATTTATGTAGCCAACCCCATGTAGTGGGGTAACGACTTGGCGTTGTTGTTGTATGCTTGTATCCACATTTGTATTATGACTTTAAATGATCTTATTATGAGAGTAGATGTATTAGATCCGACCTATATTAAGAAGGATAGAGATAAAATTTAAAAAACTTGGTTAGAAAATGACATTTTTTTTAATTAGATTTAAGTGAGAATTTGACTCTTAATAGGACACCTTGGATACAAAGCATTCATGTAGCCAGCCCCACCTAGAGGGATAAAGGCTTGTTGTTGTTGTTGTATGCATGTATGTATGTTTATAGTTGGTTCTATCTACATGTTAGGTTAGTTAGATTGACTATGATTAAATCCTACCCTACTATAATTCTGATGGGGCAACTTTTAGACTGTAAATCGAGTCAATATGTTTTATTTTATTTTTAATTTATACCTCCTTACCTTCTTGATTTCGAAGTTGGATTAACCTAAAATCCATGATAAAAAGATTCATAAGTTAATGAATTTGACATAGGAGAAGTGTAGCTTTGTCCAGCTAAATAAGGTTCACAAAATAGAAACGCATTGATGGCAACGATCGACGATCGTTGTAATGGAGGGAAGGGATTAAAAGTGGTAATTAAAACTAGTGTAGGGTACTATTAAGATGAGTATGTGAGCTTTTCACTCGAGTGTTCAATTCAATAAATGGGAATGGAGGGTGCCTAAATTTGAAATTATGGCATCTATGCTGATGACTTTGTAGCCTAGAGGATGAAACGGCGTTGATGCTTATTAAAATGGAAATGATTGTGTTGAATTTAGATAATTGGAGTAGAAAATGACCTAATTTTATTGCGCAAAACTATCCCTGTTTAGAGATTTATACAAGATGTCTTTATAAAGAAATAAATAATTATAGAATCATGCATAATTGCCCTTAGATAATCCTTCCTAAATCAGCCACCTAAATATGGAAGGAGATCGATGTGATCCAAGTGAACTTCCCATGGATCTCCATCTATGGGATCAAGTGTCAAGGAACGGTTGAGATTTAACAGATTGAAGTTTTGATTGTCCATTCCAATGCATGATACACTTTATAACCTTAAAATAACAAAAAATATTATATTTATTTTCTTACATTGCTTAGAGTAGTTTTGTTTTTGTCATTTTCTAAGATTATTTTAAAAAGCTGGCGTTTTAAACAAAAGAATCATTAATTTGTAGTTATTTATTTTCTTTGCTTCTTCAGCCATGAAGCTCCTCTCTTCATCATTGCAGCCCTTTGCTTTACTAATGGACTATAGCCTCTAGTGGTCGTTAGTCTTGCTATGAGCTTATACTTCTCATCATGGATGACAGTTCTATTGAAGTTGATATTGTGATATTGATTCAATTATGCACGCTAATTAAGAGGGAAATTGATGATGACCATGATGATATTAAACCAATTGAGCCCAATTATGATAACTAACAATTTTAACGATTATTCAAAAAAAAAAAAAAATTAACAACTTATATTTTATACATTCTAGCAACACATTAATAGTAATGATTGATGATTGTTGAAAGGAGTGAAAGGGATTACAAATGATAATTAAAAATGGTGTAGGTTACTATTAATAGGATTATGTTAGTTTTCGCTCAAGTGTTAAATCCAATAAATAGGAGTAAAGGGTGCATAAATTTGCTTACATGGCATCAATGATGACATGATGTTAAATCAATTGAGTCAAACCTTGCTAGCTGTTTGCAGTGAAGACATTGAGTGTTTGAGAACGCCCCAAAAGGTAGCCATCGGTAGTAAGTTGGGTGTGGATGCAGGTAGGTTAAGGAAGACTGATCCCTGGAGTCCATTATGCTTAGAGCTTTGATACCATATTGAAATGCTTAAGGTTAAAGAAAATAAAATAGAATGAATAAGAAGAGTAACGACAAATTTTGATCTCTTCTTATTGATTTCCAATGTATAAAATTCTACAATAGACATGTATGTAAGCAGAGAGTTGCCATTGCTGAATAGCACAAGGACTAAGATTCTTTGAGTGGTTAGGGATGCATGTTCTTGATTGGCTTGCAGAGGAGTAGAGGCTGTTCCTATAGCTCCGAGGTGCAGACTTTGTCATTGCTGTTGTTACTCAACTGGCCATAGTTGCAATAAAATTTGATTGTAACTCCCATTTGGAACTATTTATAATGATGTTCAGAGCTGAATCATGTGAAGTGCTAATTTATAGAATGGAAAACATGGTATAGGAGGGAAGATAAATTTCATTCACCTTTGTGCATCCTCAGTACCTAAATGTAAGACAAATCATTAAGTATAAAGTATCTATTTTAGTCATACATGATAAATGTCGTAAATGCGGTGAAAAACTATCTAAAACTAAGCCACTTTTGAGCTTGGGTGCCATTACACTATTATTACTCAAGTTCTTTTGATGGTGGATCACAGTATGCGGGTACCCATCATCATGACAAATGTAATGAAATTTGCTCTCTATCGATATTGTCAGGTCATGAGAACCCTCATCATCTCCAATTAAATTCATACAGATCAACTTAATGATCTCAAATTAAATACCAAATTATGATTCCAATGTAAATGGAATAGTGTTTATTTTCATGTAAAAGGAATACGTGTGACTGCCAAGGAGCCTCACTTTAATTACTTCTCTTGGAACAACTGTCAAAAGAAAAACTTTTTCGATTCTTCTTTTATTTCTCTCCTTATCAAAAGGAACATTTTAAAAGCATGCCAGCAAATTATAATGTTATTTCGATCTACTTGCTGCCTCCATTTGTGTTTTTTGTGTCATTTATCCATAGCATGAAGCGGCGAGGCCTTTCACTCACCCTCTTGGTACTGCTGCTTCCATTGTAGCAGGCAGCCATTAATTTGCCAATGGATGCACTAGCTTCAATCTCCTTCTCTTATTTGTGAATCTCATCAACTCTAATACTTAGCTCAAGTGTTTGCAGATTGATCTTTTATTATTTTTTTACTTTCGGAACACCCTTTTTTCTATTTTTGTTTTTCACGGGAAGTTTGCCTTGTCATCACTTGACACTTGTCCTATTTCTGATATTTTTTAAACTTGAAAGCATATTATTTTATCTTGGCTCATTTGTTGAATCAGTAATAATAGTTTTCTTTAGTATTTGGGGTATTCTCCCTTTCATTGAAGCTTTCATAAATTGTTTCAAATTTATGAGAACTCTTCCCGTCATCTGTTATGTTGAAATAATGAAATTTTTTGCAAACATTTTTTCTCTCGGATAATTTACTTAATGACAGAACCTTTTTTTGTGATGAAGTTTTTGCATTCAACCTATGATTCTGAAATAGTTTTTCAGTGTTTAATTAGCCGGATTTTGTTTTTAACTTTTTATATTTTGAGCAATTATTTTGAATTGATCTCTACATACAGCAAATTGTTCAAATAATTGCAAGGCAAGGTGACGGAAAATCTAAAAGCTCAGATGAGGGCAGTGAACAACCTAAATCACAGTCAATGGGTAATATATCCTACTCAGAGTCAAATGCTACGACTCCTTTTCCAGAATGTACAAAATATTGTTTTTATTTTCCTATCTTTTGTCTTAATCTCTGTGGGATATTTAAATGCTTTTATTGACTTATTCAGGCGTACCTAAATTACCAATTGTTGTTTCCAATATGACATCAACTTCAGATTCCAGGGTAAGAACAATAGATTTATTTGCAAAATCAATAATTTTTTACTTGGTATTCAAATATTTAAGCTGCTCCACCTACTTTGTTTGGTTTTAGTGTCGTTCTGATTGAACTTCTATTTATGGCGATTTGTTTTGCCTGGCTAATCTTATTCATGGATGAAAGCCACCAACGGAGTGATTACAATAAAAACAGAATGGGCAGAAATATAGTAGTTCGATAGTTAATTTTAGTGCTCTTTGGTATTTGTTTGTTGTGTATCTAAGTTGCTATTCTTTCTTGACCTTTTAGTAATCTGACATGGTTCAAAATTATGGTATCTCTTGCAAAAAAAAATTGACATGGTTCATATCATTTTTCTTCTCTCAGCCAGGTGACAGAATTGTAGAAGATCTTTCTAAGGGTTCAAATTTCTATGGATCTGAGAGTTCTTGTGAGCTTGAATTTGGGAGTTATTGTCTTTGGTCGAAGGAACATAAAGAGGCAATGAAAGATGCTACAGTAAAGAAATTTAAAGATCAGCTTTTTGTAGCCAGAGCTTATTATCCAAGCATTGCTAAACTTCAGGGACAAGAGAATTTATCACGTGAAATGAAGCAAAACATTCAAGAACATGAACGCATCCTTAGTGAAGTCATTTCAGATGCAGATCTCCCACCACTGTAAGCTGATAGTATGATCTAGTAGGGAAAAAGTATCTAGTTTTCAATATTTATTTCCTTAAACATAGGCCTTACCTTGGTTCTTATATAATTGTGGTTCAAAGATATTTATGTTAAAACTACGCTGGTTGCTTCTAATTATAGAAGTCAATATTTATGACTATTGATTATAGGGAAAGAGTAATGCTTCAATCCCTAAAGGAATTCATAGATAAAATCCTTTTTTTTTGGTTTGTTGTGCCTCTAGCTCTATGGCCCAATTAAAAAGAGTTAGCACATATCTACATTAGCTTGTAGCACAAGAAGCAAGAAAATGAGATTTTATGTAGATTGCAGTAGAAAGTGAAGCATTACTCAAAGGGTCAAATATTTACATGTTTATTGTTCTATTGTTTGCATTTGTTTATTTTGGTTTCATGTGCTTGGACTGTAGTGATCAAAATGAAAGACTTTTTTCTTTATTGAGTTATTGATAACATAGTTTAAAATTGCGCAATTAGTGGTCCGCCTAAAGGGTTGTATCAACGCAATTTAAAACAAAGGGAAATGAGGTGTATGCCTCGTACTTGCTAGATATGGCTTACTCCTCATTTGGGGTGAGGGCATGTCTCAGTGCAATATGAGCATAATTTTGAAGAGGCGGAAGCCTAAAAAATTAAAGTTTAGGTAATTTTAGAATTTTAATTATAAATTATATGCATAAAAAATTATATATTCATCATATCTAAACCAAACCCTACTTGAGAAGATCCGATAGTCCTCAAACTTGAAGCCGCAAGATCCCGTCGCTCACAACCATTTCTGCTATGTCGTCGTTGTCGTTGCAATGCCGCTGTTTCTTCTCCAACACCTCTCCTATTATTGTTGTAAATACATTTCCTTATTTTAGTGTGAAGGAAGAGAGAGAAATTAATTATAATAATGCTTTTAATAAAAACTCTCTAAGTGATGAGAATGGTGGTGACTGGAATTCATAAATTATGACCCTATGCTACTTATTTATGTTGAACTAGGAATGACAGAGATTATTTATGTTGCGCTATATGTAATTTTGTTCGACTTTTTAATGGTCTTGCTTTGAATTTTTATGATCATACTTTTATGTTAATATATTACTTATTATTTTATAGTTTTCATTAACTAAATGAGTTAATTCTAAGTTTTACACCTTGGGACTTATGCCTTGCCTCATCGAAAGAAAACACCTCAATACTCATTGCACAATTTCAAATCTTGATTGATAGAATGTATTTTCCTTTAAGAAGAAGGATATATCAATCAAAAGGGAAGGGTCTTCTCTTTCCTAAGCTATTTTTAGAATAAGGTTTCCCAGCTCACCCCTTCCTCGAAGTTTGCAGCAATAGATTTTGAAGATAGAAATGTTAGTAGATTGAAATTTATTCTTTTCAATTGTGGTCATCCTCCCCCACTCACACAAAACCTTCGTTTAAGACATCATTAGCCAGCTGGTATCTATTTTACAATACAACTATTTTTTATTTTTATGCTTTTTTCAAATTTCTGTTAAAAATTTCTTTATCAAAAGAAGTGGTACAGATTGTAGCATTATTCAATTTTGTATAGTTTTGTATGTTGGAATTCTCATGGAAATTAAAAAGACTACCTTGTTCTCGCCCAATGTTGTGTTAGGAGGGACTCATATTAGGAGGGTGGTGGGGCTCAAGTTTTGCCCAATACACTAGTTGATGGACACCCATTAACCCAAAAGCTTAAGCCAATGGGGCCACTATTATTATATTAGAAACTCAAATTTTATTTCACTTTTGACACGAGCATACTTTTAAACAATATTCGCCTCACATGAGAGCACTCCACATAGGCCTTCACTCCACTCAAATGAAAGCTATTTAATTCTATGCATCAAGAGCCTACTTAGCTAAATAGAGTTAGCATGGGAGTCAACTGCTCTCAAGTCTTTCTTGACCATAGTAGAAGGTGCCAATACTCATGGGTGATATAAATTGGATGGATCCCTTGATCCTAGTTGAATCATTATCTTTTATATCACTTGTTATGTGGGGTGAAAAACTGAGGAGATGTGAAGGGGAGGAGGAGATCTGAGTTCAATACACTGGTAAATTGACTTCTATCAACCCTAAATTTAAGTCAATGGGTAAAGACCACTACTGTATATGAGGTTCTCAACTTTTATTAAACCTCGTAAGTTGCAAAAATTTTTCTTTTTTGTATGTCAGCATTTTTACATAGCAACATCTCTCCTTGATAAAGAGGTTGATTTTATTATTCGAACTCATGGACTTTTGAGGCAACCTAATAATTGCTCTAGGCCTGCACTCTGGTTACAATATGAACATGTATTAAGTTGTTTTAACTTTTGATGCCTCTAAATATTATGTCCTTTTGCATTTTGCAACTTAAACTTGTATTAAGGTATTTTCAATTACTGATGTCTCTAATGATTATTTCTTTTTTACGTGATTGTGATGTGGTTAATGAGATTGAAGAACATCTTCTTTTTCAGTTTTCCAAATAAAATTCAGAAGATGGAACAGACAATTGCCAAAGCAAAAGGATGTACTGTTGAGTGCACCAATGTTGAGAGGAAACTGAGACAGATACTTGATCTTACAGAGGATGAAACTCATTTCCATATGAAGCAGAGTGCCTTCCTCTATCATCTTGGTGTCCAGACCATGCCTAAAAGCCTCCACTGTTTGTCAATGAGACTAACAGTGGAATATTTTAGAGAACCTCGACCGGATATGGAGTTGTCTCTTGCTTTTAAGTTAGAAGACCCAAGTTTACGGCATTATGTTATATTTACTCGAGACATGCTAGCAGTTTCTGTTACCATCAATTCAACTGTCCTGAATTCCAAGGTCTGACCTATATTATAATAAATGGCATTACGTGAAGTTTCATTACCTGCTTGTGTAACTATACTTTTTGTTGTTACAGAATACTGCTGATATGGTTTTCCATCTGATAACTGATAGACAGAATTTCTATGCCATGAAGCTCTGGTTTGCTAGAAATCCTTGCAATGAAGCAGTCATCCATGTCCTGAATATTGATGATCTCAACCAGAGCTTATTGAATGGTATAGGCTTAAAGCAGTTCTCTGCCTCGGAAGAATTCAGGATTTCTGTCCGTGGTTTTGATCAAACAGAGTTCTTGCAATTGAGAACTGAATATGTATCTATATTTGGCCATTCTCACTTCCTCCTTCCTGAAATATTCAAGAATTTGAAAAGGGTTATTGTTTTAGATGATGATGTGATAGTCCAGCAGGACTTGTCATCTTTGTGGAATATTGATTTGGAGGGAAAAGTGAATGGTGCTGTTAATTTCTGCAAGTTGCAACTTGGTCAACTTGAAATAATTTTAGGCAGAAATATACATGATAGAAGTTCTTGTCTGTGGATTTCTGGATTGAATATAATTGATTTGGAGAAGTGGAGAGAACATAATGTTACTGGAACATACCAAAAGCTGCTGCGCACGGTATGTATTATCAGCAAAAACATCTTTATATTTTTTTCATTTCTTGTTCCTTCTACCCTAATTTTACAATTACTTAATTTATTCCGATTTGAACTTGAGATACCCTTACTAGTTTTCACTTGAAAAATATTCAAACGATCTTCTTTTCATTGGTGTTTTAATTAGCATTTTCTTACTACAAAAAAACTGAAAATGTGCTTTCCTTCGTCTGGATGTTTTTTATGTTAGCAAAATGAAATTTGTGCTTCGTGATTTGAAATTCCTTTTTTTTTTCTTTTATCATATCAGAATGACTTTTTATATTCTTGCAGTTAGACTATAGTTTTGCCTAGCAAAGATCCGAAAGTTTATTCGTATTGTTTAGCTCATGCATAAAATTCGTGTTTAGGGCTTGTATGGTTACATTTTACATGTAAGAAAGGGATCCACTTCCATTGTTTGGTTAGTGAGGGAAGTGAAGTGAATTCCTCACACTAAAGTGGCTAGTACAATCCTTTTGACTTGGGGCTCATAATCTATGCAAGTACACTTACAGAAGTCATGAAATTTTAGTCTTATCTTTTGGGATTATAAAATCATTCTTACATGCACACACATATGTTCATGCATACATTCAAATTCTATAATTTATGATATAATCTATTAAATATGCATTAATATTATGTACTTAGTATTAATAATTAATGCAAATCTATTTATTTATATTTAAATATGTGATGTATGTATGTGTGTCTATATATATATATATATATATATATTATGCATATTTATATTAAAAATAGTTATGGATGTTCTTACATGACATTTGCAAGAGGATATACCTTGGTGTATGCTTTTTGTTGATGATATTCTTCTTGTTGAGAAGCCTAGAGAGGGAGTTGATAAAACTTGAATTATGGAGGTCAACCTTAGAGTCTAAAAACCAAATACATGGCATGCAATTTGAATAGTAATAGATCTAACGGTTGGAATGTGACATCGAGTGATCAAGTCATAAAAAAAAGTGCAAGTTTCAGATATCTCGTGTCTATTGTTCAATGTGATGTGAAATGGATTGAGATATTTTTAATAAGATTCAAGTTGAATGGTTGAAGTGAAGGAATACATCAGACTTGTTTTGTGATAGAAAAATACCCCTCAAACTTACAAGAGAAAATTTTATAAGATGCTGGTAAGACCTTCCATACTTTATGGCGCAGAATGTTGGCAATTAAATGATAAGTATAATATTATGTTAAGTGTTATAGAGATGATGCTCAATTGGATGAGTGGTTTTACACAGAGACAGAATGTGAAAGAGTATATACATGAAAAGGTTGGAGTAACTCCAATGGCAGGTAAGATTAGAGAGTTGCTTTAGATGGTTTAGCCTTGTAAAATGTTGGCCTTCTGAGTATCCTGTTAGGAGAGTAGATGTATTAGATCCGGCCTATGTTAATAAAGGTATAGGTAAACTTAAAAAGACTTAGTTAGGAAATATTATAAATGACTTTTTTTATTAGATTTAAATGAGAATTTAACTCTTAATAGAACAATGAAGAAGATAATTCATGTAGCCAGCTCCAGTCCTCCATATAGTGGGATAAATGCTTGTTGTTTTTTGCTGTTGTATATTAAAATATGTGATGTAAAATCTACCAGATAAGAAATTGTTAATTTCTTTTGATTTCTTATATATCATATAAAATATAAAATTAACAATTATTATGATGCATAATTTATTTTAAAAAAACCATTATATAGTTATTAACTTTTTGGATTCTCACATTTGTGCACACACACATATGCTGGTACATACATTGAAATACTGTAATTTATGATATAATCTATTAAATATGCATTAATATTATTATATATATATATATATATATAAGATTATATTGTTATATGTGTTTGTGCATCATATTTACAAGTAATTAAAGGAAATATATTATGTTAATTTATTTTTAATAAAATGTCAATTTATCTTTATTTATAAGGGCCTATGAATGCACCGATATGAATATGACGACACAGATACGACAAGATACGGACACGGGACATGTCAATTCTTAAAAATACATGATGCAGGTACGACGCGGACACGTCATTATAATTTATAAATCATTCATAAAAATTAAGAAAGCAATCAAAGCATAATATTTGAAATTACAAAAAAAAAAAAAGAAAGCAACATCATTTGTAGCGTTGTAGCTTATAATATCAAAATAAAAGTAAGCCTTAAATGTTTAGTACAACAACAAAAGCATAAACTGAAATTATCTAGCACATGAAGTTTCAAATATTCAATAGAAGGAATGATATCATTAGCTTCTTCAGTGGTTTGTCTTTGAACTTTTGTATCATCTTCAATAAATATCATAGCTTCTAATTCAGGCTCATCAAGTAAAAGATTAGCAATTTCTAATATTCCCATATCATCAAGTGACTCCAATCCATCTCGGAAATGAGAGAACCTCGCTCGCAGCCCTGGAAGTAAATACGACGCATCTTTTTTTTTTTAATTTTTTTTTTTCAGATTTTTTTTCTTTTCAACGGACACGCGTATCAGATATGCAAATCCTTTTGAAATTAAATAGTATTTTAATTGAATATGACAAAGCCGTATCCGACACGTCTCGGTGCCATATCGGAGGCATATCCGTGTATCGATGTATCAGATACAACATGCCTTCATAAATAGGTGTATCGGTACAACATAGATAAGGGCTTGTAGTGTGATAGAAAAGTCCATCAAACTTAGTGGAAAATTCTATAAGATGGTAGTGAGACCTATAATGCTTTATGGTGGAGAATGTTGGCCATTAAAAGAGAAGCATTATATTAAGTGTTACAGAGATAAGGATGTTCAGGTGGATGAGTGATTTTACTCTTAGAGACGGGATACTAAATGAGCATATACGTGAAAAAGGTTGAAATAGCTCCAGAGGAAGCTAAGATTAGAGAGAGTCGCCTTATATGGTTTGGTCACATAAAACGGCGGCCTTCTGATGACTTGGTCAAGAAAGTAGATGCATTAGATTTGACTTTATGTTAAGAAAGGTAGAGGTAGACCTAAAAATACTTGGTTAGAAAAAATACTAGAAATGACCTTTCTTTATTAGATTTAGATGAAAATTTGACTCTTAATATGACACAATGGAGAAAAAGGATTCATGTAGCCGACCCCAAAGTGGGATAAAGTTTTCTTGTTGTTGTTGTATCATTATTTTTTTATAAATTTACAAAGCATGCATTTGTATATGTATTTTTATGTCTATCTTATACTTCAAAATTTTGCAATTTAAGGCACATCTTGAGGCCTGCGGGCGAGGCACCTGTGCCTTAAGGCTTACAATTCATGTTAGCAGAAAGAGGTGTACATGTGGAATGAAGTGCTGATTGGCGCACTTTTTATAAGTATGCCCCTATTTTGGGGTTTAGAATGTGTTCAGAATTTTTTTTATTTAACAACCCAATGCCAAGTGGCATTATAAACTAAACCTAGATCATAAAAATAATGTTTAAGCCATAAGATTGAAGATGCTGTAGAAGATTGGGAAGATATTGATGCAAGTGAGGTTGAAGGAGGCAAGAAATAATCTATTATGATAATGAATGTAATGAAGACTCTTAAAATGATAGGAGTGGGAGAGATTTTTTTATTTTGAGTCCTAAGTCATAACTAATTTATTTTAGATTTTTTGTTTACGTTTACTTTTTTTATTGTAGACTTCTTACTTATTATTGTGCGTTTGTATGATTTGTTATGATTTTTAGTTTGACCCATTTGAATTAACCTTAAATGCTGTATTGGGAGGAAACTAAACTCAATATTTTATGTTATTGTTGTGTTCTAAGAAGGATTACTCTCAAATATTTTATTTTTCATATTTCAAATAAGTTAATGGTTTAATTTTGAAGCTCATACCTCAAAATGCCTTCGGGTTTACTTCTCGCCCCATGAAAAGAAAGCACTTCAATACTAGATTGTTTAATTGCAAACTTTGATATTATTATAATTTTATTAGATTAATTAGATAGACACGATGCTTCCTGCACAACCAAACAATTTAATAAAAGGAAGTGTCACTTTGATAATCAAGAAGTGGGAAGTGTCGCATCTTCCCATGCAACCGAGCAGCCCTTCAGAGTAAACATGTTAAGGAAGACATTGTCTTATTTTGCCCTTTTTTGTGAACTACCATACATATTTCTTGGATGGAGAACTTTACAAAAAAAAAATAATACAACAACAACAACAACATCAAGCCTTTATCCCACTACGTGGGGTCGGCTACATGAATCCTTTTTCTCCATTGTGTCCTATTAAAAGCCAAATTCTCGTTGAAGTCTAATAAAGAAAGGTCATTCCTAATATTTTCTAACCAAGTCTTTTTAGGTCTACCCCTACCTTTCTTAACACAAGTCAAATCTAATACCTCTACTCTCTTAACTGGGTCGTCGGAAGGCCGCCTTTTTATGTGACCAAACCATCTAAGGCGACTCTCTCTAATCTTATCTTCTACTGGAGCTACTCCAACCTTTTCACGTATATGCTCATTTAACTGGATGTGGGTATCAAGGATGTGGGTATCAAAAATGACAAAAAAAAAATAATAAAAAAAAAAATCTAATGTTTCAAGGATGTGGGTATCAACTATTTTAACTGGTGAAGGCCATGGAAGTTGTCAAATTTATGTGATCAAATCTTTGACTATATTAAATTTGTGCTTCGGCTCTTAGGCTTCATTTGGAACGGTTTTTTTACTGCTTCTCAAAGCAGCTTTCAAGTACAAAAAATTTAACTTTTGTACTAAAAAGCTGTTTTAAGAAGCAGTAAGAAAACCGTCCCAAACGAAGCCTTAGAAAAAAGAGTATCCTGTGACACTCATTGCTCTTCCAATTTTAATAATGTATATTATTTTTCTACAGTTCCACAATGGAAATGAGGAAACATGGAGGACTGCAGCTCTGCCAACAAGCTTGCTGACATTTCAAGATCATTTATTCCCTCTGGATAGCACTTTGGTTATCTCAGGGCTTGGCCATGACTATCATGTTAGCGAAGAGGTGATAAAGAATGCCATTGCTCTGCACTATAATGGAAACATGAAGCCTTGGCTTGATTTAGGCATTCCCATGTACAAGAAGTACTGGAAGAAGTTCTTAACACAAGGAGAGCCGTTTATGGATGAATGCAATGTACGGCATTAGTGCTTGTTTTGCATCGGAGATTGTAATCTGATCGCCCTAAATTTCGAGTCAAAGAACCTGAACACAAGCATTGTGTTCTTTAACATTTGGTAGGGTCTTCTCAAGGGATGGTGGGGATTTTGCCAGAATATTTTTTATGATAGAGCTTGTATGGAAAGTTGCTTTAGATGACCTACATAATGGCCCTTGAACATGGAATTCTGCTCATTAGACCTGGCATAAGGTTTATACAACAAAGTCAGTGGTGGAATTGATTCATTATATCGAAATGCTTCCGGTTAGTTAAAATGTTAAATTAGATTGAATCATTCATTTATGTTATATAGTTTTTTTTTTATGTATTTTGTCTGGCACCTCTAATTGCATTGGTGCCTTTTATTGAAACTACTGTAGATTGGTATTTTTTTTTCCCTTTATTTAACAATGAGGGTGCAGTTCCTCTGTTCTCTGTTCTCATTCTTTGTTAATTTCGATAGTTTGAATGGAATTCAGATTTGCCAGAGGTTATATCTACTTAAGACGCCTTCTCTCACTTTTGAGGTAAGAAAAAGCATTTTCTGATATCAAACATGTTTTCAAATAACCTCCCAAAAGCTTTTTTGATAAACTACTGGTGAGTGAAAAACTTTTTTTTTTATGAAATCCTACATTTTTCATTATGTAATGGTGCATTGTTTAATCTACTTTCTGTTTATTGTTTTATATTATCTTGATTAAGAATATGTATGTTACATGACGTTTCAGTTGACAAATGTAAGACAAAATTGGTTTGAAAAATATTTGCTGAAAATAAGAAGCGAAGTAGAAAGTGCTTCACACATCACACTCACAGCGACTTCAGTTTCATTTGGGACAGTTTTTTTTATTGTTTCTTAAAACTGTTTTAAGTACAAAGTGGTATCGAGCAGGGTACCGAGTGGTATCGAGTAGCAGGTGATGTGGCGTATTTTGGTTGATCTCCGGATGAGATTGGGCGTCCACACATAAATCTATTGTTCACACTTATGGAAACTATTTACTTGGATATTTTATTGCCAAGAGAAGCCAAATTCTTGATATATTCCAAACATTTGAGTCCTTGCCCTCTTCCTAGGCGGTCAAAATTGACATAACAGAATATTCTAGCAAGAAAAGTGAATCCGTATGATGGAAAGGCATTCATAAAATCAGTGTAGAGTGAATGTTAGACAGCCAATGTAGCGTTGGCCCTATTTTTAGGGAACTTTTATTAGGTCCGGTGTAAGGACATAGAGGAACGTTCGGTCGGAGGCAAAATTCCGCCAAAAAACTTGATATTTGTTCGGTATTGCTAGGTATTATTTGATAATAACGAGGAATACCGCTCTGAGAAGAACAATACCGAGTTATACCGAGCAATACCTAGTTTTTTCTAGGAAAATTTCTGTACAACTTTTGTATAACTCGTATTGCTCGGTATAGCTCGGTATAACTCGGTATTGAGTCTTCACGTGATGGTATTCCTCGTTATTGTTTGGTATGCTCGGTATTAGCTCGGTATTTCTCATTTTTTGGCGCGATTTGGCCTCCGACCGGATGTTCCTCTACGTCCGGTCGGAGGATGTAATAATTGTTCATTTTTAGGATGAGTGAGAAAAGAAGAAATTATTTGCTATGCCAAAATTGAAAATGTTCTCTTGTTTATAAGTTTAGCATGAAAAGGAGATCATAATAACGGTATGTTTGGACAATGTTAAATTAAATTTAGGGTTTAGGGTATCAAAAAATATTTTTTAAAGAACATTTATTTTGTATTTTTAACCATTTTTTTATTTTTAAAAAGAAAACAAATTATTTTTTAAAATAAGTAAAATAATCTTTAGAAAATTTAACTCACCGTCTTCGCCACCATTGATGATCGTCGCTGCCGCCCAATCGCTGGAACTTATTTGATATTTAATAAGAATAAATATCAAATATATTACACGATTATAAGTAAACAGTTTTTTAATAGTTTTCTTTTGTATTATTGTTTTTCAATGCATTTTAGTTTCAAAATTTTGGAGCAAATTTGTTGTAATCTTTATAATCATCTTTGATAAAGGATATTGGCTTGGTCTGACGTTCATTCAAAAAATCTTTAACTTAAACAATCAAATCTTTTTTCATTGGCTGTCTTTTTCGCACGCAATGATAATCATAGCTGATTCACATTTATAGAACACCCATTCATATTTTCATTTTATTACCTCATGCTGTTTTTATTCTCTTTTATCATGATCTTAATTATTATTAATTAAATATCCATTTATATTTCTCTCTTTGCATTCCTTATATTTATTATTCATTTTTATATTTCCATCTTCGTATTCCGTATATTTTTTATTCTTCTTCATATTCATCTTTTCATAACTCTTTCTATTTATTGTCATATTATATATTACAACTCCCACAGCTCATCAAACTCTTGCCTTATCTGAAACTCTACACAATCCTTCGCGATCTCTCATATTTCTATGATGTTAGAAAGTTGATATACTTGCAGTACTCCTAACAACTCCTTCGCAATGGCAGTGTTGTGATAACATAATACTATATCAACTTCTTGCATCTCCTATGGCAGTGGGAAAGCTTTGGATGTCAAAGATGCCTCTTTTTTTGTTTAAAAATCTCTTCAATTGTAATTATATTTTTATCTATAAATTGAAATCTCTTTGCATTTTTTTTTAATGATTTGTTTGATTTTGTATGAAAAGTTTTGGATGTCGAATATGTCTTTGATTATTTTCTTTGAAAAATCTCTCTAGTTGTAATTTTATTTTACTTTATATATGACATGAAATCTCTTTACTTAGTAATTTGTTTATTTGATTTATTGAATTTAATCATTTTAAATTATATTTTATTTATTATTTAATTGACTGATTTCTTTATTTCAATCACTTATATATTTTTATTTATTTGATTTATTGAGTTTAATTATATTCAATTATATTTTGTGATCATTTGTCTGATTTATGAATTTCTTTTCTTTTTTCTCATATATGTTGTATTCACTTTATTTTCTTTGGAGAAATTGTATATAAAGTATTTTTTTACATAATAATTAAAGTTGAATTTATTTCATTGGTTTATTTTTTTCTATATATTTTTAGGCCTATTACTTAAGATAATAATATATGTTTTGTACTTCTTAAGGCAAAATAAGTTGTTATTAGTTTAAATTTTAAGATGTAACTTAAGTTGTTATAAATATATGTACTTTAAATATCAAATTAGAACTTTTTTACATTTGATCATCAGTTTAATTATAATTCATAAGAACTGGATTTTATAAATGAAATTATATCATTTGTATTTTTTTTAATATGTTTTTGCCAAATGATAATAAAGCTATGAACTGTTTATAAATTATGCTCTAAGACTTTCCATAATCTTATGAAATATCAAACTTTTTTTTATTCATAATTTCCTTAACTCAATTGGATTCAATATTTTAAAATAATGTTTGATTGTTGAAACACGCATATCAATATATTTTTATAGTGCTCAATAAAATAATAATTTATGCTTAAACTCTCTCATAAGGTTGTTAGCCATAATTTTAACATTAAAGTTTTGATTTTTTTAATTTATACTATATTTAATATCTATATTTTTTTCATATTACTTCAATACTAAGCCTTAATGATGAAATTTTAAATATTAATAATAAAATTTTAGGTACGTGATAAATAGATTGCTATTTTTATTAAGAGTGTGCTATTCTTATAATAATTATATCAACTTTTCATTTATTGTTGTATTCAATATACTTTATTTAAATAAAATTATTTCATTAATTATTATATTTGCATTATGATTAGACATTGAATTATATATTTTCTAAACTTATTAAAAAATCACCATGATAATTCAACTAAATTTTTTATTATAGCTAATGTTAAAGTCTTTAAATATTTTTTGAGATGGATGCAATATACATTATTTATATATTACACTCATATAAAAGCACATTTAAAATCATTAAACTCAATAATTATCATTTTTATAATATTCTAATACAAAATTTTCACCATATTATCATTTTTATTTTTACAATATTTTTTATTGTTATTTTATTAATTTTTTTATTTTAAATTAGGAATATAATAATTATTACAATTACTTGTAATGATAAATTTATTTATTATATCTCGTATAAAAAAAAATTAAATTAGTTAAATAATATTTGTAATTTAATAATATTATTAAATTATTTAAAATTATACTAGTATAGTATAAATTTGCCTCAATATTATTTTATTTTTGTAAAATAATAATAAATAATATGTATTAGAAATGCTAATTAAATTCATGAGGTATTTTTTGAACCCTGGCGCACATAAAAAATCTCACCCCACAAGCCCATAACCCCAAGCCCATGCCCGTTAGGTTTAGCCAGACCGGCCCATTAACTGGTTACCCGACCTAACCCGGACAGGCGGGGTTGGTAAGGTAAGAGTCGACCAAGAATGGTTGGTGTGATTGCGATCGAAAATGACAGCGACGACGAGAGAGAGAGATATGGTGGAGGAGTGGCCCCCAATTTCCCGCACCCGGGAGCTGTGGAGGTTCTTCTCCGTCTCGCGTCTCTCTATTTCTCTTCGCGCATTTGCCCTTCCTAGTTTCTGCAGTCTATAAAAGCTCCATTCCCCTGCGGCTTCCTCCGACCGAAGAAATGACAGCGACGACGAGAGAGAGAGATATGGTGGAGGAGTGGCCCCCAATTTCCCGCACCCGGGAGCTGTGGAGGTTCTTCTCCGTCCTCGCGTCTCTCTATTTCTCTTCGCGCATTTGCCCTTCCTAGTTTCTGCTGTCTATAAAAGCTCCATTCCCTTGTGTGGCTTCCTTCGACTGAGGGGGGAGAGAGAGAGAGTGAAAAATGAAAGTTATTGAGAAGATACGGGAGGCCGTGGATGGCGAGGGGAGGACGGTGTTCTCCTTTGAGTTCTTTCCACCGAAGACGGAGGAAGGAGTGGAGAATCTCTTCGAGCGGATGGATCGCATGGTCGCCCACAATCCTACATTTTGCGATATAACCTGGGGCGCCGGTGGCTCCACCGCCGATCTCACCTTAGAAATTGCCAACCGGATGCAAAATATAGTATGTGAATCCTTGCTTATTGTTGTTTTCCCTTCGCAGTTTGATCCGAGTAGTTTTAGTTCCTTTTCTTCTCCATCTCACTATCAATTGGTAAGCTTACGTGAAGTTTGCTAGATCTGTGGTTTTGTGCTCGTTTTTTGTTGGTGTGCTTCTTAGATCTGATGCTTTGTGAACGGGAAATCAAGGATTTTTTTGTTTGTTTCCTTAGAAGTTGGAGAGTGAGATCTCATGTTTTGCTTTCTTAGAAGTAGTGGATCTGGTCCTTCTACTTCCTTTTGCTGTTTGGTGCAGCAAATCCTTATTTAACTTGGATTTGATATTAACATCCAAATAATTTTCAGGATTTTAGGACTTACAGTTGGGAAATCAAGGATTTACTGTTTTTGCTCTATCTGGTTTCACTAAATCCTACTTGCATCCAAAAGGCCCTTGAGAGTTTTTGGCACACTTTTCCATTGTTATTTTTTGTGGGAGGAGCGAGCAGGGATTCTGTGGTGATTCGTACTCTCTGCACTGCAAAACTTACTTAGCATGCGCTCTTTAGAACAATTTGAGATTCGTGTTATTGAAAGCACCACCTGTCTTCTATTTAGCATATTGCGCTGCTGGTTTAAAATTTGTTTCATTGATACTGGGATGAATTGAACCATATTCTGAAGGTTTGTGGACTATGCTGGAACTTTAGAAGAAAATAACAAAGAGCAGACATCCATGGATGCATGTGACTGTATTTTAGATAAGACTTTAGACTGTTTGGTCTTCTTAGTATATCAATCTTTAAAGGTGTTTAGGAATTGCTTTCACTATAAGAGAAATTGCAAAACCAAAACTTGATAAAAGATATCGTAAAAACCCAAATAAAAGAGATTCTTTGTGTTGTAAAATAAGCACAACAACAGGAGCAAATATGGCAATTAAACTACTAAAGCAATAAATTGAATAAAAAAAAAAAGAAAATTAAGTTTAGGGATCTTACCACTGAGTATTGCATAAGTATATTTCCGGCCTCGGAGAACTTGTCTCAATGCAGAAGTTACTGGCGTTAACCATCTAGTTTAAAATGAGTTTTCCCACATTGTGTACTCGCTGGTGCAGAGAACATGAGCAACCTTATTTGTAAGAGAAATTTATCGTGAACAGTTCGTCACGGTGATCTTCGAGGCTAAAGAACCTGTATTGTGCTGCTGTCCTTTTCCGGAACTCTCGATCCCGATGTTACAACTCTACACCTTTCAAACATATTGCCAACTCATGGAAACCTCTCCCACTTCTAGTTGTCCGCACAAATAAGCAAAAACAGGAATGGAGAAAGGATAACTCTGTTGATCTCTGACTTGTGAAGTAATCACAGTTATAGAATATCCTTGCTGTTACATTATTGGAGAAATGGGCTTAGAATATGTATTTAAATGCATCCATCCTTAACACCCATTTGTTTGAGATAATATTCCAATGGATAAATATTCATATATGCAACAGTTCGACCTTGGATCTGAATGTGTTTTCTGACATTTTTGTTTTCTTGCAGATCTCTGTAGAAACAATGATGCATTTGACTTGTACAAACATGCCAGTTGAGAAGATTGACCATGCCCTGGATACTATCAAGAACAATGGAATTCAAAATGTTCTGGCACTTAGAGGAGATCCTCCTCATGGTCAAGACAAGTTTGTTCAAGTTGAGGGTGGATTTTCATGCGCTCTTGATTTGGTATACTTTCTCTCTATTCTCTTCAACTCCACTGAGCAGAGTTCTCCTAGAGGCTTAAATTGATGTATAAGGTGGACATTGGTTGATATTTTAGTTACTAATTTCTTGTCTCGCAACTATTTAGTATCAACCTTTGCATTTCATATCATTGATTTATGAAGTATTCTTATTTACTGCTGTTGCAAGCCATTGCTTTGTACTTTAAATCTTATGTTTTAAGCATTTCTGTTTTGAGTGCTTATTGTTTTTCAGGCCATTTTTTCTTCTTTGACATATTGGTTAAATTCTAAATGCCACAACAAACTTGCAGGTAAAGCACATTCGGGCAAAATATGGTGATTATTTTGGCATAACTGTTGCTGGTTATCCGGGTTAGTTACACATGTTCTATATACAACTAAAGTAGTTCGCATGATCCATACAATTGACATTGGCTTACTACGTAGTAGCATAGCTTTGTGTTTGAATTTCACTGACCATCTAGCTTACAACAAAATGGCAAACTTACAAAATAAAAATAGGTATTTTATGTGGCATTAAATTGTAACTGTGAAGCATATGCCGGCATTTGGTTTGGAATGGCTTTTAATTAAGAACATTTTATTGAAGTAAGTGATTTTATAATTTAATTTTAATAAATGAATTAATATAATCTAATGGAATTTTGAGGTACTTCCACTTTTTTTATCCTTGCAATTCTGGCTTATGGGACTAGTTTTTGTACTAAGAATGAAACTTCTTTGATCGCTATGGCCTCAACTCTTCTCTGCATCTAATTGGTTCCATTACAGAGGCACATCCTGATATGATCCAAGAAGGAGGTGCTACTTTGGAAGCTTACAGTAATGACCTTGCTTATTTAAAGAAAAAGGTATCCTCCGATACTTTATATATGACTTATTCTGCTTGGTGATTATGCGTGTTTATGACTTATTTAAAGAAGTTATCATGTTAGCAGTTACATTTTGTCAGCTTCATTTTCTGTAATCTATTTATAAATATACTTCCATGTCTTTTTTTTTCCCCTTCCCTTGGCATTTTAGTGATATTGTGCTGGATATTTTATGCTTGACAGGTGGATGCCGGTGCAGATCTGATAATCACTCAGTTATTTTACGATACTGACATTTTCCTCAAGTTTGTCAGTGACTGCCGTCAAATTGGGATAACTTGCCCAATTGTTCCAGGAATCATGCCTATAAATAACTACAAAGGCTTTTTGCGTATGACAGGATTTTGCAAGACGAAGGTAATATCTCCGTTTTTCTTTTGTGTGTGTAAGATGAAGGGTAGTCTTCTCTTTTGAACAAGAAAAAAAAATGCAAAGCATTAGACTTGTCTTGGGATTTCATTACAGAATTGTTTTGGGTTCTTGTTCATGTGTTTTGTTAGCATCTTCATCATCTTTGTAATTTATGTGGGTATTACCATCTTTTATATCCAAGTTCTGCTAACAATGCCGCTCCAATATGATTGAGGTTTCGTTTGGGACAGCTTTTTTTCCTGCTTCTTAAAGCAGCTTTCTAGTACAAAAATTAATATTTTGTGCTAAAAAGCCGCTTTTAGAAGCAATAATAAAGCTGTCCCAAACGACCCTGAATCACATCATTTGACCATTTTCTTACATGGTTATTTGCGTTCCTGATGTCCTCACTGTTCCATAATTTATTTGCTTATTCAGTTTGACCCTGAAAACACACTTCAGACCCAGACGAGCTACTAATTAGTTTTACAGAAATGCTACATTTATTTCTTGAGCGTACATTTTTATGAATTTATTGTTATGTGGCAGATTACTTCTGAGATTACTGCGGCTTTGGATCCAATTAAGGACAATGAAGAAGCTGTGAAGGCATATGGAATCCACTTAGGAACTGAGATGTGCAAGAAAATTTTAGCTCACGGGATCAAAACAGTGCATCTCTACACACTGAACATGGAAAAGTCAGCGCTAGCTATATTAATGGTATACAATTTTTGGGATTACTTATATTTGTATGGCTATGCGAGCATTATTTACATATTCATGTTTGCAGAATCTAGGATTAATTGAGGAGTCCAAGGTCACAAGGTCCTTGCCATGGAGACCTCCTGCAAATGTTTTTCGCGCTAAAGAAGATGTCCGACCAATCTTCTGGTATTGCTTTCAACATCTGAGCTCTTTAGAATGTGAATTTTATATTATATATATACTCTTAAGCAGCATCTGCACATATTTCATTTCATTTTCATGATGTTCCAGGGCTAATCGTCCTAAGAGTTACATTTTGAGGACTTCAGGTTGGGATCAGTACCCACGGGGGAGGTGGGGTGATTCTCAAAATCCATCATATGGAGCACTTACAGACCATCAGGTAGTGTATCCATACACATGCTATCTCAGGGGCTAATGTTGTTTTAGTGATAGGAACTTTTGCACTCATAGCATATTGAGATTTGGTTCTCTCATGTTCTGCTTTTAAACATTGATGTGCCACGTTTTATGAAGTTTGTTCTAATACTATTTGATATGATAAGACAGATATTTTTCCTTGAATGTTTTCATGTAACCTGACATATTTAAATATTTTCTTAAAAAAAATCATCTTACAATAGGATTTATGGATTTACGGGTGTAAACGAGTTGAGCCGAGTATCTTTTTTGTTTAGTTCTTGCTGACCTCGAGCTCAATTACAAAGCTCGAGCTCATTTGGAAAGCTCAAGTTGACTCGATTTATAGCTCGTTTTATTAATTTTAAATTTTAGTTTTTTTAGAAATTTTATTTTTTAAAATAAAAGTAATTTGAAAATATTAAAATATATTATATAATATTAATTTAATTAATTTTTAAATATATTTAAATTTGATCTAACTGCTCAATGAGGTTTCAAGCTGAGCCAGGCTGAGCTCGAGCTCGTTGCTCGATAAGCTCGACTCATAAGCTCGTTGGTGAGCTGACTTGGCTCACTTACGCCCCTAATACGATTAAATAGGAACCTAAAGTTAAAGTGACAGTTCCTTCTTGAATGTATTCTCTCTCTCTCTCTCTTGGCTGCAAGCTTCAGAGTAACAGCTAGAATAGTATGGTGAGACGGCAAAAAATATTTTTACTTGTTATATTTTAGATTTCATCTGTCATTTGAGTTTTTTTTTTTTCGTTTTCATGAAGGCCGTTTGAATTTATTATTATGTTAATGGTGATACTCTCTTTGTGGCCATTTGTTTTTATTTGGCCTTTGTTTCTGTGAGAAATGGCCTGTTAGGTGTTTCAACAGCTGTTTTCAGTTGCTTTCATTTTGTTCTGTACCACTAAACTTTAGAAGTTCATCTAACAGTTTATGCGTCCACGTACACGTGATAAGAAACTTCAAGAAGAATGGGCTATCCCAATTAAATCCATTGAAGATGTTCATGAGGTAGTTCTCAGCTTGTCCAGCTTCTTCTTCTTCTAAATAAAAAATTAGTATATATGGTCTTATTTGTTGTGTTTTGTAGAGGTTTATGAACTACTGCCTGGGCAAACTTAGGAGCAGTCCATGGTCTGATCTAGATGGACTTCAACCAGAAACAAAGATAATAGATGAACAGTTGAGTCAAATTAACTTGAAAGGTTTTCTTACCATCAACAGTCAACCTGCAGTCAATGGTGTGAAATCTGGCTCCCCTACTGTTGGTAAGTGCAGTGTGTCTGTTGTTTTAATTTTTGTTTCCTCTATCTTTTGTTGTTTTATGATAAATCTAGAATTTTTTATTTTCTCTGGTAACATTTAATTTTTCAACTTTAATGGGTTTTTACTGATTTTTAAGCATTAAGTAATCTAACTAGATTTAGCATGTAATAGTAGTTTTTCTCACATCAATTACTAATTTCTCATAGCTCAAAGAGTTTTTGTGCTCACTGAGATTTGCTGGTGATATTAGCGGGATTAGGATTCGAAGTGAGAGGAGGTATCATGCTTTATCCTAAATTTAGGTGGGCATCATTTTCTTTACATAGCAGTAAGAGAACTTCCGAGTGAAACTTCCATATCATAAATAGCTACAATAGTATTTATCCTGGTGGTGGGCAAGCACAGTTGGGAACCCCCATCTCGGATTCGAATCCCCTCTACTACGGCCTCGCCTTTTCAGTGGAGCAAAGCAAGTGTGGACTCGATGCTGGTGGGTGTCCTCGCTAGGTTTCACCGAGGGATTAGTTACGCTGCTAAGCACTCTCTTTGGAGTGAGAATAAGTAGATACCTCCGTTCAAAAAATATATATATTTATCCCAAACTTAGTGGGGCCGAGGTCTACCTTCCAACAAGCTTCGATTCCATTACTTATTACTGATAAGTGACGGAGTACTCTAGGATCTTGAATTATGAAGAAACTTTATCTAACATCTTAATTAGTGACATTACTCTAATTACTCATCTAATATTATTATTTCTAAGTTGTGCTTCCTAATTTTGACATGTATCCATCAAAATATTCTAATTTCTATCTTTCTCAATTTAGATATGAATTATATTTTTACTACCCTAAACACTTATACATATAACATCGCTATTTAATTATGATTTTATAAAATTAATCTTTGATTCTCCATAATGTTTTTATGATCAAATAATTACTCCTGATGCACTTCTTAATTGTAATCATCTATATTCTTCATTTCTTTATGACAAATTCAAGATACTAACTTATTACACCTAGATCTTATTTTATTTTAATTATCTTCACTGTTAGTGATTCATAAACACTCGGTAGACTTGCTAGTTTTTGTCCTAATATCTGTTGCTTGACAGGATGGGGTGGTCCTGGGGGCTATGTTTACCAGAAGGCCTATATTGAATTTTTTTGCTCAGTAGAGAAGCTAAGCCAGCTTGTTGAAAACTGTAAAGCACTTCCTTCGGTCACTTACATTGCTGTGAACAAAGAGGGACTTCGTCTCTCCAATGTGGGTCCTAATGCAGTGAACGCGGTGACCTGGGGTGTTTTCCCAGCAAAGGAAATTATTCAACCGACTGTTGTTGATCCTGCTAGCTTTATGGTGTGGAAGGATGAGGCATTTGAAATCTGGACAAGAGGATGGGCTTGCTTGTTCCCTGAGGCTGATCCATCAAGGGCACTATTGGAGGAGGTAAGAGTATATGAGTAAAAAAGAAATTGTCTTTTAATCGAATTCAATTTTCATTTTTTTTAGGAATGGGGTATTCACCCTCTAGGGGTGTCAATATTGGACCCGACCAAAAATCCGACCCGAAAATTTCGGGTTTGGTTTGACCCGAACCCGACTTGTTTAAAAAATCGGGTCGGTTCGGGTTAGCCCTTTGACCCGAAATTGGCCCTTTTTATCCGAAAATCCGTTTTGACCCGGCAACCCAAGATTGACCCGTTTTTATTCGAAAAGTTTAGATTGACCCATTTTTTGACAAAAAAATTAGCAGTTTTTTGTTGGCACCAGGTCATTCGGGTCGGGTTGATCCGAACCTGAAGCGGGTTGGATCCGAAAAAACAACCCATTTGTAAAAATGGGTCGGGTTCGGGTTGACCCGAATAATGTCGGGTCAGTTTCTGGTTCGACCCGAACCCGACCCGTGACCCGAAATTGACACCCCTACCACCCGTTGCCACCCCCAAAATGGCACTTGGCGGCGTGACTAATCCTCTGCTGATCTAGAAGAGGCACCTATTCTAGAAACCTTCTGGCCTGCACTTGATTTAGCCCCACTTAAGAACGGTTGTTGCTTGAGGGGAATCAAACACTGGTTGGGGGGTTCCTAGTCGTACTCGCCGACCAATCAAGCTAAAGCAACGGTTGGTAATTTGACTTTTAATCCCAAAGAAAATCATAAACTTTCATGTTTTGTGCAGGTTCAAAGAAGTTACTACTTAGTCAGCCTGGTTGACAATGATTTTATCCATGGTGATGTGTTTGCTGCATTCAAAGACATCTAAGGTTGTTCTCCAACTTGAGAGCCTTATGCTCTTTCTACCTCAGTAATTCTTATCCCCGAGCTGACAAAAGCTGCGAAATTGGGATGTTATGTTGTATTCTTTTCCTTCTTTTTTTTGCTATATTTGCTTACATTTATGACTGCATGGATTTTATTATATATTAGACATGATGCTTTTTATACGCCAAAAGATAGAGCTGTAACACGGCTTGTTTAGTAGTTTGTGGAAGAAAATACATTGTGAGGAATAATGTATTTGATAGATTTTATTAATTGGCTAAATGCAGTGAGAAATTCATACTGATGATTTCATTTTTATGTTTAAACTAAGGCTTTATTCGGAATAATTTTCTAACTTCTTGTTAAAGCAATTTTTTAACACAAAAATTGCTTTAAGAAGCAGTACGTAAGCCGTGCCAAATGAAACCTAAATAAAAATAAATTTGTTATTGATAGAAGTTTTATTAATTAGCAAATAAATGAGCTCTAATAATATATTCATAAAATTTATAACCCTAATATTGCTTTGGACCCAAACCCATGAACAAGAGGGTGTTAATTGTTAAGTACCTAAAATCCCCAGCCTCAACACAAGCAAAACACCAAAATAGAAGAAAAGAAGCCGGTGAAAAATAGAAAAACCCTTTTCTTTTGCTGTTTGATTTTGCTTTTGGTGGAGCCATCTTTCTGCTTTTGAAGCTTAGAGCTTTATCATTTGCATTTTATTCCATGCCCCTTCATATTTTAATACTGTTTTTAAGGGTACATTGGTGTTTTATAGAGTTGGTGTTTCATATAAAAGTAAGGGTGTAAAGGAGTTAGGCTTCGTTTGGACGGCTTTTTTATTGTTTTTTAAAACGGAGTTTTAGTACAAATTTTTTTTATTTTTGTATTAAAGCTCCGTTTTAGAAAGCAGTGAAAAAGCCGTCCCAAACTAAGCCTTAGTTGAGCTTAAAGTACATGTAATTTATTTTGAGATAGAGAAAATGATTAAAAAAAGGGAAATTATAGAAAATAAATAAAAAAATACTTAATATAAAAATAAGATATAATTTTTTAATATTTTTAATAATTTTATACTTAAAATATATTATGAATATGAATGCTAATATATTTCAACTATATTTTATATTAATATTTTTTAAAACGAATTAACTCACAAATTAAAATGTCAAGTTGGGACTCAATTTAACTCATTAGCTCATTGAGCTCAACTCACAAACTATTCATCCAGTCAAACCTGAGCTCGCTCACAGTATAGCTTAACCACTCACACCCTTATAGAAGAGTATTTATTTTTTTTTAATAAAAAATTAAAAAATTGTCAACTTTTCTTTCTTTCTCTCTCGCTTTATTAGTTCAAACAAATTGGAAATTTCTGGGCTATGATTTGAACAAATAAGCAATTTTCTTTTGTTAAATTAGCCCAAGATTCTAAAATCATACATAAAGATTACACTTTTTAAGTAACTTACTCTTAAATTGTGCCATTAGTAGTAGTAACCAATTGCTAAAACTCGGATGCAGAGAAGTGCCTCTATGACCAAATACTATTCATCATTAATACACAATAAGATAATTATACATACATACACAATCAAATTTATATGATTCGGTTTAAATCAACCTTATTTGAACAAGAAATGAAAAGAATCTAATCAATTAAAATATCCAGATCCCGAGTCTGCTCACTCAAGCAAATAAGAAAATTCTCGAATATAAGGTTTCAATTGTCCTAAAAAAATTGCTTTAAAAAATAATAAAATAATAATTCCAGTCGAAGTTTAAGATTGCCTTACAACACTTAATATTTTTTTTTTAAACAAAACTAATATATTAAGATAAAGGCAAAATACAACCCAAAAGAGGGTTCAGTAATCGGCCGAGGCTCCCAGCATCCCCGAAGCTTCGCACGGACCATCCATTAAGGTGAAGACAGCTCCCCATATCCAACTAACTCTATGAACAACACCAAAGGTTGCCACCAACGCGATAACAAGGACACGAGCCTCAACCACATTAGTGCCCCATAAACCAGCGCACCACCCAAGCGACCAAATGACCAGAAAGCCAATCCCGCAAAAATAAAGGGAAAAAATACAGTATATATAAAAATTATCTTCTTCTCCGGCCCCTTCCACGAAGTCTCCCACGAGAAGCAACCTAGCTAACAGGTCTATCACAAACCAGAGTAAAATCGTTTCCAGGATCAGAACGGAGAAACCAAGCCACAATCCGAAAAGTCGGATTCATATTCAAATTCAGACAACCCATGTAGCCAATCCACATGGTTCCTAATATCGAATCCAAAATTATCACCCAAACGATTGACCATAGTATGCGTGTCGACCAAATTTACAGGGACGTCAACAAAATTATTAGAACACGCTGAATTTCCATTCATTTTATCCACCCGCACACACTCAGCATTATTGTCCACAGTCACAGTCGGTTTACAGGAAACCTCGACACCAGGCGACGGAGCTGCCAAATCATCAATCACAGCCACAACAGGGTAACTATCCACAACATTTCTAATATTAACACCAACAGGAGTAATAAAGGGAGCCGAAACCACCCCAACCTCATTACCATGTAAAACATCACCCCCAACCAATCAAAAGAAGCCATCGGAATAGGGGACCCCATAGCATCAGGAGAACAAACCGGAGATTCAACAAAGGGCAAGGCATCAACCTCCGCAGCATTAATAGCAATATCACAATTCAAAACCTGTAGAGCCGAAGGAACTTCACCATTTACCACATTATTATCACATAGAGGGACAAAGTTAACAACCGGGATAGAAGAAACAACAGGGATACCAAAATTCACTAAGGGATTAGAAACAGAGTCCACCGGCAGTGGAGCCGAGACCACAATCGGACGTAAATTAGGAAATAACTTAGAACATTCCGACTTCTTATGACCCACAGCCTTACAATGATGACAGAAGTTGGGCACACCTTCAAAAACAACTCTTTGAACATACTCAAGTTTCTCCGAACCCAACCAAACAGATTCAGGATAGGTTTTAGAAATATCAATTTCAACAAGAATACGTGCAACTGAGGGACGCGAGCCAACAGCCGTGGCATTGTCGGTTTGAATCGGGCGACCAAAAATAGAACCTAACCCAAAGAGAATACAAGAAGAAAAAAGGTGAGGACGCAAACTCGGAAAGGAAATCCATACAGGGACGATCGGCGACTCCTCCGAAAGGTCCAAGAGAGGCGACTACTTAATAACTTTCATGAAACAGCCATAAACGAAGTAGGAACGATGAGCAAAAATCCTACCATAGTCAAGATCATTTGAAAGCTTGATCAGAATATTTGACCGATCCAACAAAGTAACAAAGTAATAGAAAAATCACCGGAAAATATAAATCCATGTGACATCATCTAATGATTTATTTTATATTTTTAGAATAATCATTTCCTAATGAATAAGAATCCATGCAAAAGCCAATAAATCATGTATCAATAAAAATAATAATCAACCACAAAATCTAATTATAAAACTAATGTATAAGAGAAATGACCTACATAATATAAATGGGTTAATACAAATTATATTAATATTATTACATTCAAAGACATCAGATTAGACATATTTGTAATCACTTTCTTACTGTTTTTTAAAATGATTTTTTAGTACACAAATTTTAACTTTTCAACTAAAAAATTATTTTAAAAAGCAATATGAAAACCGTCCCAAATGAAGCCTAAGTAATTAGACTATTTGTGTGAGTTATATCTAATAAGCTCAATATAAAGTTTTGACTCAAATACACAAGCTAATCCAATTTGATTTAGTAACATCAAAGTTACAATTATGTCTACACAAGAAATAGGTGATTATTGGACCCCATAGCATCAGGAGAATAAACCGGAGATTCAACAAATGGCAAGGCATCAACCTCCGCAGCATTAATAGCAATATCACAATTCAAAACCCGTAGAGCCGAAGGAACTTCACCATTTACCACATTATTATCACATAGAGGGACAGAGTTAATAACCGGGATAGAAGAAACAACAGGGATACCAAAATTCACTAAGGGATTAGAAACAGAGTCCACCGGCAGTGGAGCCTAGACCACAACCGGACGTAAATTAGGAAATAACTTAGAACATTGCCTCTTACACCTTAGCTAGAATTCCACTATTCTGAGCCTAACGCACAAACTTTCTCCTTGATGATGAAGAAAACCGAGACAATGTCATCATTAATGGGCGACAACCCAATGTACTCTTCTACACTAAGTACAACTCCAAACTAAATAAAAAATAAAGCTTTTTAAGCCTTACTTGAGACAAAATAAGGAAAAAGAAATACAAGACTTTGCAATGTTTGCTATGAAAGAATTTAACATGTAGAAACTCAAAATAAAATCTGAAAGGAAACATTGTAAGTTTCCTTGTACAATTCCTTGGCAAATGATGGAACCTTGAAGAACTCAAGGTTGGGAGGACGAGTTTCAGATTTCAAGAATTTTGCTTAAGGTTCTAAACAATCCAAATGTTGAGGACATTATAGAAAAAATAGAAAACTAATTCTGGAAATCTTTTAGTTGTTGGAAAAGCATTTAGAGGTTAATTTACACAATTGAAAATCTCCTCAAATGCTCAAAAAAGAGCCGTTAGGTGTCTAAGAGGAAGCAGCAACTTATCGAGTTCAGTGGGTGTTATCGGGTCGAAAGAAAATAGGATAAATAGGTTCAGGTTGTTACCAGACCTGCTTCAGTTTATAAACACCGGGACAGCTTGGACTCCCACATTTTGGGCTGGTTGCATGCAGATTATAGTGGCAGCATTTGTAAATATTGGAAAGATTTTAAAGTTAGTGATATTTTATGAAATTTGAACATAAGCAGCTGAAGTAAATTTTAGAATTTTAATTAAAACAAAAATAAATTTTTTTATAAACCGGCTGGTTCTTTTCAACCCGGACCATTTTAACGGTTCACCGGTTGAACCGCCGGTTCAATCCGGTTTGATTCGGTCCACTACAGAGCCGGTTCTAAAGCTGGATCAGACCGGTTCACGGTTGAACCGACCGGTCCGGTCCGATTTTCAAAATAGTGCTGTTGCATCTCATTCATAATATAATAGAATTTTTAGAATTTTCAAATAATGAAGATAACATAAGATAAGTAAATGATTACATGCCAACTAATGTTCATATCTGTAAAATAAACAATCAATAAAAATAAGCTAACAAGCAAACCCATATTATATTTATGCCATTAGTTGCTTTACCATCTTTGACAAATGGCTATATGAAACTAAGGATTTGTTTGGGGAAGCTTTCTAGCTGTTTTATTCGTACCGCGTCTACAATTCTATTTGGCTATTTCTTTCTTGTAATTTTTTTGTTATCTTTCATATTTTTATGTAATGAAAAACTAATGTTACAATCAAACTTGCTAATATATGATAGCTATAAAAATAATTGCTCAATTTTTTTTAGAATATATTTATAATATTTACACTTGCTTTTAAAAGAACGTGATGATTTATTATTTTTTTTCTCGCAATAATTTTACAATCACATTTATAAAATACCACAGCAATTCCAAATAGACCCCAAGTAAAAGTGTCTATATGTCCCAAAAAATCACCTTGACCTGGCATGAATCTTGAGACATTTTTGAATTGGAAACTTTTAAATTAAGTTTGAGACTATCCAAAATCCAATATTAGCAAACATACAGTCAAATTAAATGTCATGACAAGACGAACCCAATGACATGAAAATTAGTCTAATCCAAGTTCAAATGGGATTGAATCAAGAGACTGAAGCATATATTGAAGCTTTAAAGCATAATAGAGTAACCAAATAATCTCCAAATATTGCATGCTTATCTTTGAATTGAACGGCTCAATAAACTTTGCATAGTTGTTGAAAAAGAAGAAAAGAGAAAAATTTGATGAATATGAAGATTGGTTTAGAGGAGGAAAAGCTGACGAAGATGAAGATTGGTTAGTAGGAGGAGAAGTCGATGAAGATGGCGAACCCCGCCGGGGGCAGTACCTCCTTAGACCCCCGCTAGGGGCCGAGGCGCTGCCCCCTCGGACCCCCTCTAGGGGGCGATGCCCCATCAGACTCTGGCATATTCCCTAAGTGTAAAGAAAAAAAATTATAATTCATTGTTTCTTCATCGGCTTCTCCTCATTCAAATTAATCTTCATCTTTGTCGGCTTCTCCTCCTCCTTCAAATTAATCTTCATCTTCATCGGCTTTTCCTCCTCTAAACAATTCTTCATCTTCATTGAATTTTTCTAGTTTATTCTTTCTCAACAGCTATGACAAGTTTGTTGAGCTAAAATAAAAAAAAATGATGCTTTTGCGGTATTTCATTTAAAAAAAAAAAAGAGCGCCACTTTTCAGCCGTAAAATTTGAACATAAACTTTCTAGGTCAGGTTGGTCCAGCTGGCAAAGAAAAAAACTAAATAAGAAATAGCAATGAATATCTAAGTGTACTTACAGTACATGTGTCGAGATTTTATTGGAGTCCGCTACGTCCCGACTCTGCACATAATAATTTCTCTAGCCATGAAGGGATAGGGCGACTATGGCTACTCTTATCTCTGTTTTTTAGTTGATTAAATCAGATTAATTTTCAAAACTGTCTGTTTTAAAAAATTTGCCATTCAAATCTGCAAATGCCTCACTTCGTCAAATATATTCCAATAAGCTAAAAGTTAAATATAACGAGAGGGCTTTTTCTTTTTTATCTCTTCAGGAAGGATTTGCTTCAGATGTGTGAATGTTTTCGAATTGCCTATAAAAAGTCGAGGAAGCAATTAGTATTTTCATTCTCAACTCTCTATCTTTAGTTGGCAATGGAATTCTCTCGGAGAATAGTTCCAGCTCTTATCCTTCTCTTCCTCCTCCCAACTTTAGGTCAGCCTCTCTCTCTCTCTCTCTCTCTCTCTCTCTCTCTCTCTCTCTCTCTCCATGAATATTACCATTATTATTTGATGTAATCATCTACAGCAATATTAAAAATTACTGTCTTTATTGTTAAAATTTCAACCAATGAAGATGTTATCCAATATTATCAAAAAATGCAAAATAGATTGATAAAATTGTAATGATTTTTAATTTTCCTATCATAATGGAATACATGATTTCACTTTGAATTATATCATCTTTTTTATTTATATTAGTCTATTATACAAAGAAAATTTTGCCCCCCCTAAGATGAAAGGCTGGTTCCGCCCCTGGATGTAATCATCTATAGTAATATGAAAAATTGCTGTCTTTACATATTAAAATTTCAATCTTTTAATAAATTTTCAAAAGAGAGAGTCAAATTATATTATTTTTATTAAAATGTCTCTGATTAATTATAAACTAATATGATGAAATGATCTGATGTTTTCTACGTACTGAATGGTGCAGGGATGATGGATAATACAGCATGTGAACATAAACGGTTTGAATTACATGGATGCACCTTCAATGATTGCCAAAGTTTTTGCCAGCAAAAAACGTATCCTAAGTCGATCTGCAGTAGGAATCATGCAGATTGCATTTGCTATATTGGCGACTGTGTAGTTTCACGTTAGCTGTGATTATTTAAAAAGATATCTTCTTCCTTGTCGTTTATTATCGTATATGCTTTTATGTTGTTTCCTTGTATTGTGTGGAGGGTAGATTTCATAAATCTCTGAAATGGAGTGTATAATTTTCCCTATTTTTTCTTTAGTTTTCCCTTTTTTATTTTTATGATGTTTATCACCAACAATCAGGGGCGGATCCAGCTTCTTTTTTCAGGGTGAGCAAAAAAAAAATTTATGGGGGATGGGCAAAGATGCTTAGGATTGATTAAATGAGGGCAAAAAAATTTTTTGAGAGGGGGCAAAATACCCAAAATACCCAAAATATTCCAAAATATCTCTCTAAAATTTTTAAAAAAAAAATTTGAGGGGGGGCATTTGCCCCCCCTCAACTCAATGGGGATCTGCCCATGCCAACAATAAAGAAAAATAAGGCTTTTGCAGTATTTATTTTTGGGAAAAATTGAGGGCAGAGCCCATTTACATTAATCAGGAACTAGTCACATGTGTAAGAGGCAAAAGAGAAACAAAATTACAATAAAGAGCCAAAAAAAAAAAAAACCAAAAGCGACTATGTGAAAGAGCTAACGCATACAAAAATCATAGAAACTCAAAGGAGAGATAGAACTGTCTAACCCGAGGTTAGACAGGCTCAGCCAAAATGAATTGCCGAAGGAAAAAATGTCCCCTGGTTGCGAAAATGATAGCAACTGCAGTATCAAGGAAGATCAAAAAGTTGTCGTCCAAGGGGAGAAGGGCAATTCAAACATCATCGCCCACCGAAAACTGAACCCACAAGCCAATTGGATCAGAAAAAGGCAGCATATTGTTGCAAAACAGCCAAGATACCGATAGGGACTCCACCAAAAATTTAGTCAAAATCATTGCAGCGAGTCTAACAGGATTTCAGAATTTCTCCATTTACAAATTTTCAAGAAAACAGCTCTACGAATCATGTGACAAACCATGATAATAGAAGCTTGAGAGTTACCAAACTTCCCCTCATTTCTTTCTTTCCAAATCATATAAACAAAGCAACAAGCCAGGAGAGGTAATATAACGGTCGGACCTTAACATTAGCCACAGATATGTTATCAAACACTTTGAGTAAATTAGGCCTAAGCAAATGGCTTTTAAGAGAAGACAACAAATTCATAATGATAGTAAAGGTAAAATCACACTTAAAAAATAAATGGGTAGAAGATTCAGCACAAGAATTGCATAGAACACATTGCTGATTAACAGAAATCTCCATATGAATGAGATTGTCTGTAGTTTTTAGGCCATTAGAGATCGCCATCCAATAGTAGGTAGAGAAACATAAAGCATGTCTTTTGTGCGAAACAAAGTGATGCCAATTAACCGTGGAAAGCTGCTTATAAAAGTAATTTATAAACTTGTTGAGACCCGAGGCTTTACCATCACTCCAGAATAAGTTAATCGAATTATCTACAGGAAATAGATTCAGGATATCAAGAGCAGCAGAGCGGTAATTAAGGGGTATCGCCCACCCATCTTCTTTTAATAAAACATCAATAGAGACATTAAGGGGAAAAAGCCCCTATAGATGTGATAACCCACTCCTCAATCCTTTTACCACCGATCCAATAATCCCAATAAAGAGATATTGGAAAGTATGACAAACATTAAAGTTGAACATCTCTCTAGCAATAGTCGCATGATTACACAGTGACTTCCAAAAATGAGTTGCTTTTGAAGGGGGGGTTTCCATGGAGAAATGTACTTAGACAAAAGCCAATTGGACAGGAAATTCCTATTGTTATAAATCCTGACAATAAGAGCACAATGATAGCTGAAATGAAGAGCTTGCAAAGAAGGGAGTTTGCAAATATTTTTCCAAGAAACCATATGCAATTTTCTAATGGAAGTGTCACCAAAGTAAAAGAATTTAGCACAAAGTTTATTAATTTGTTTCATAATAGATTTTGGTAAAATCGAGCCTCTAATCAACTAAGCAATGGTATTCCAAATAGTAAAGCAAAGGTACTGTAACCGCCCGACAAAAGATAAAGATTTTGCTCTCTATCCAGATAGTTTGTGGCAAATAACTTCCATCAAACCCGAGAAATCGGCAACTTTAAGATTGTATGGAGATATAGGAATACCTAGATAGTTAATGAACTTAGAGGGAATTGGGTTTTTAAGAGTGACACAAATGGCAACAGCATTAATGCACTTAATGTAAAGGACAGTGGCTGCAGAGAAAATATCCAAAATTTGAACCAGAGTTTTGCAGCTATCAACATCAAATGAGAAGATCATGCATATAAAAGATGATAAATGTGAATATCATCCACCTGGGGAACTTGAAATCTAGCATCTTCATCCAAAAGGCATGAGAAAAGCATCCATGACCACACTGAAAAGTAAAAGACTTAAAGAGCAACCTTGTCTAATACCAACATAAGAGGGAAAGTATCCTTATAAAGCACCATCAATACAAAGAGAAAACATGGCATCATTAATCGAGGCTTCCACCCATTTTATAAACAAGCTAGGGAATCCCTTTTGCAAAAGCCTATCATAAATAAATTCTCTAGAGACACTATCAAAGGCGTTTTTAATGTCAAGCTTGGCACACATGATTCTATATTTGGAGGAAATTCTGGAGTGAAATAATAATTCTTTAACAAGAATAATATTATCAGTGGAGACTCTGTTTTGAATAAACCCAGTATTATTCCTTTTATTAATAATTGACATAATGGGTTTGAGGCGGGTAGCCAAAATTTTTGCAATGATTTTGTAGATTGTGTTGCATAGTGAGATAGGCCTGAAATCTGATAAAGAAGAAGCGTGAATGTTCTTAGGAATGAGAGTGACAGCAATATTCTTAACAATCCAAGGCATATAAGCACTGTGGAAGAATGTCTTGAAAGCTTTGAAAATGGTAGGGCCAGTGATAAGCCATGTTCTCTTATAAAAGTTAAAGTTGAAACCATCTGGTCCAAGAGCAGAGCAAGAGGCTCCAGAGAAAATCACCTTCTTAATTTCTTGATCAGTGATGGGCATAGTAAGATTATCAACAAGATTAGACAAAATATAGTTCCCCCGAGGAAATAAATTGATATCAACAGACTGATGAGGTTGGGGATTATAAAGGGTTTGGACATGGTTGATGGTGGCCTAAACAAAATCTATATAAGAAGAAGAGGCAGTTGACATGGTGAGAGATAGAGAGGTTTTTTTGTAATTCCTCCTGATCTGAATTTTAGAGAAGAGAAACTTTAAATCATCTTCACCATGAGACATCAATTTCGTTGTTGCCCTTTGCATAACCCAAGAAGTCCAATTAGAAGTGGCAAACACAAGTTGGTTACTGACATTTTTTAAGGCAAGCGAGATATCTGGATTGTTACAATCCCTACACTGCATATTAAATAAATATGCTTGCTTTTGATGAAGAGTATCCAAGTGCCTCCCCAACAAATCGGAATTAGCCCTATTATTCCCCTTGATGGAAAGCTTCAAATGCTTAAGCTTATTACAGAAATCGACCAAAGGATGACCATTAGACTTAGCAAAGAAGATGGACATCAGGGCCAACCAAAATTGATCAATTTTTGCCTAATAGTTCTTATAAAGAAATCTATGAGGGGAAGAAGTCTTTCCCCAGGATGAAGCATAATAGGATTGTGATCAGAGCAAGAAGGGCTTTTAATCACATAGTCAGAGTTGGGAAAGGAAGCAAACCAATCATCATTAACCAGCATACGATCAAGCTTGATATGAATAGGCTTATCCAGCCTCTGATTAAACTAAGTATAAGGATTTCCAACATAAGCAAGTTCTTTAAGCTTCATATTGAATATAGTAGCATTGAAATCATGAAGATGACTTTGAATTAAAGCATTACCCCCAAGCTTGTTGGTCAGAAATCTACAGTTGTTGAAATCCCCCATTAAAATCCAAGGGTAATCCTCCAACGGGTCAATAGAGTTAATATACTCCCATAGCACTTTCCTCTCTTCATGATTATTGGAGGCATAGATAACATATAAGAGAAAAGGCTTAGAAGACCAAAAAACAACCATACTAGAGATCATCTGATAAGAGATGAAAGAGGGATTGAAGGTAATCCTGTCACGAGTCCATTTAATCCATATTCTACCTGAATTGGAGCAATGAAAATTGTTACAACTATCTTTCTAGTCAAAAACCAAGAGTTTGTTGAAGAAAAGAGGATCAGACAAAGCTGAGAGGTGAATCTTGTTCTCCATAATACATAACATATCAAGCCTCAAAGATTGGGATAGTCTCTTGTAGCAGAAAACCTTATCAGAGTAGGAAAATCCTCTAATACTCCAAGCTGTAATAGATGGACTTATCATTTATTTTTTTTGCATTTGGGGGCTTTTTCACTCTCTCACTAGAGGATTTTGTTTGTGCAGATGTGGCGATTTTGCTAGATGAGTTGTCTTGAAACTCACCATTAGACAATGAGGAAGTATCTGAGGAGAGCGTGTCTTGCTCTATGTTACAATTTTGGAGAACATTAAATTTATTTTTAGAGGATTCTATTGTGGAAATCAATGAAACAGTAGGCACCTCCTCATCCTTCCCCAGAGTTAAATCAGTGGGGGAGTTAAGGTTTGAGATGGTGGGGCTGCTATGGAGGGGTTGAACCTCGAGGTCTGATATAAAGCTTATGGAGGTCGTTGTTGTGGGAGGTTTGGAAGAAGAACAGGGATTGGATGGAGGATTATTTGTGGAAGTCGGGTGGATGGTTGGGGAGTTCAAAATAACTTGAGGCGGAGTGAAGGTGGTGGAGGAATGGGAAGGAGTGATAGATGAGCTCTGAGTGAGGTTAGTATTAAGATGGGTGGAAGGAGGAATTTTGTTGGGTGAGTTAATAGCTTAAGGGGTTAGGAGATGGGAAGAGTGAGGCAAGTTAATGCCTTTAGGTGTTGGGGCGCGAGATTGGAACCTGTTCTGAGGCTAACGGGAGAAGATGCGCCCACAGGTAGGAAGCTCGAAAGGGTTAGGATTTGATGGACAAGCTGATGTGGAATGTGCTAAAGAATTACAATGAAAACACAAGTTCGATTTCCATTCATATTGCACCTTAAGGTGAATCACTTTTTCTTCCAGGGATATAGGTATGAAATCTAGAAATTTTGAAGTCCGAGACACTTAAATGCAAATACGGGCATAAGTCAATCTGGTTTTGGCAGCAATTAGAGCATCAACCACTATAGGGATATATGAACGGAAGAAAAATTCTCCCTAATTGGTTGAAAAAGAGGAGACCATTTTTGGAAGACAACCGAAATGGATTACCAAAGAAATACCAAGCCCCTTTCAACCAAACCATGTCGACGTCTTCCGCATTAGAGAATTTGAACAGGAAAAAATCATCACTGAGAGCTATGAGTTGAAAAGTACCTTTGACTTTTCCAATCTCTTTTTGCCGCAGAGAGAAGAGATTCGTAGTAAGGCCTCTTACCAAGAGAGTATCCAACCAGACAAAGGTCCCATTCGGGAGCAACCGCAGCTATCTTTTACTTGTTGAAAGGCACTATCTCTTCAGGAGTATACAAGAAGGAGATAGGAAGGGAGGAGGAGGTGGTTTCGGGTGTGGCCACAATATTAGACCAAAGCCGGTCTAAAACTGAAGGAATGGGTGAAGGTGTGGATAAAGGTAGATTAGGGAAGTCGTGAGAGGAAAGGGGGGATCCATGAGGGGAAGAGGGAGATTTGACCGTAATGAAAAGATTTGTAGCTATTCCAAAATCACTACAAGACCACTATAACTGTTTTCCACAGCAAAGGTTTTCTATAGCGATTTTGAAACCACTAAGAGAGACTGAAGTGCTAGTTCTAGCAGCCATTAAATTTGTCATAATTTTGAAACTGATGAGGAAGAGAGATGAAGCTCAACTTGATTACTCGTCAAACATCTCAAGCGCGGAAGGCAGAAGCACGAGCGCAGAAGCGGCAACTCGAGAGCGGAAGCAAAAGCTCAGGCGTGGTCACATGGAACGAAACCTTGAACATAGAAGCTTGATCAGAGCATGCAGAGAGCCTTATACCTCGCAAGCTCGCATTCATCGCGAGGAGCTTGGCTCGTCGGCCAAATCGTGAGCTCGGAGCCTAGCTCGAGCATGACATATTTGAGCTCGAGTTCGAGCTCACGGTGTGGCCGACAAGCCAAGCTCGAGTTAATCATGACTCAAGCTCGACACACATGTGCGCCCCTAATTAACACCCAATATAGCAATTTAACAGCTAATTTGCCTGTTTATTGATCCAACAAAAGAAACCAAATAAAAATAATGCGAAAATTTATTGCAGATGTTGGAAGATGGTCACATGTCTATTTTTTTAGATTTTTAATGAAATCTCTTCATATTTTCTCTCACATAAAAATAATGTCAAAAAAGCACCTATTAAAGAATTTTAAACTTTAAATTAGTCATTTGTGTGTAATCATATATTGCAACAGCTATAAAGAAGAGAATGAAGTAGAGGATGAAATTAGAGGAATAGTAATATCTTATAGCATTACCATGATCCAATAAATTGATAAATACAAGTTTGCGCTATCTGAAGTACAGTATGATGTACACAACTTTCCTTGGCCTATTGGTTGAGAGTTTAGGCTTCTCACTAAGAGGTCCAAGATTCGAGTCTATGTGTTTACGTTGTGTGTGTGAGTTTGCCTTAATTGACCTAAATGTCCCCAAAAAAAAAGTACAGTATGATGTTACAAAGGAAGAGCTTAGATGATTTGGTTAGCTTTCTATAGAGAGGGGTAAACACTAAACAGTATCACAAAGCGTCAATGCAATGCACAAAATTTCGTAGGGCCTTGGCCAGCTGCCTTGACCAACCAAATAATTTTACAAGATAGTACCTTCTTTATTACTCTAATAGTTTTTTAATAAAAAACAGAAACAGAAGCTATCCATCTTCTTAGAGTTTCCCTTGAAAATAAAATCCTCTGCTCATTTTTGCTAAATATCTCAACAATCAAATTAATGAACTTATAAAACAACTTATTTTATGCAGAATAATAAAGCACAGCCCATCACGACCGTATGTACAAAGAATTATAAATTGAGAAAAAAATTATTATTAAAATGAATTAAAAATAATCCAATTAATTTTGAGATTATTATTATTATTGACAATAATTTGTAATATATTAATATTGCAAAATTGTTAATTTGGTAAATTTGAAAAGCATTGCCCTTCACTGAATGCAATAATCTCTATCTCAGCTACCACTCAAACAAACATATTAAGTTTTAGTTAGTTTGAGACAGTTTTCTTCCTGCTTCTTAAAGCAACTTTCTAGTAAAAAAATTAAAATTTTATATTAAAAAGCTACTTTAAACAGCAGTAAAAAAGCCGCCCCTGCGGCCCCAAACCGAGCTTAAGCCAGATCAAATTGTGAGAAAATATAAAGCAATAAGCTTCAACCCATAAAACAAGCTCATCGAATTAGCAATACTGAATCTGGCACACTGCCTACACATAAAAGGAGCAGATACTTCAAATTTCTGCTCCGGTCAGAAATAGATTGAGAAAACTTATGTTCTATTACATGAGCACTGAGTATTTAAACAGGCAAAACAAACGCCGAGCCAAAATTCAGATTAAAACATTATGACAAAACGAACTTAGAAAAAAAAAACACGCATCCATTTATGAAGTCAAAATCAGGGAACATTCAAAGGCAACCTGCCTTAAGGACTTATAGGCCGAGAAAAAATTGTCTGAAATTAAGAAAGATGAGCAACTCAGCTCAACCATTCAAACTACCACTACACTCCCTTGAAGCTTGACAGGGAAATTTCCAGACCTACCCTTCGCCAATCGCATTACAATTCATCCTGCAGAATACAAAAGGTAAAAAATTTAGTAAATTGGATTCAGAACAAATTGATTTGATTCATAAGATTATTTTATATAAAACTTTAATATTTTTTTTTAAGAGCTTGGGAATTGCGTGGCTTGGTAATTATTCATGTGGTGGGCGAGTTTGGTTGGGAACCTTCCAACCCATGCTCGATTCCCCTCGAGCGGCAACGCCTCTTAAGTCGCGTCAATCCAATGCAGGTCAGAAGGATTTCGGGATGGGTGCCTCTTCTAAGTTAGAAGAGGATTAGTCACACCGTCAAACACCCTTTCGGAGATGACGGGGGTGGATACCCAATTCCAAAAAAAAAAATTATTTGTGTGGCAGATCACAGATCTCAGGTGGTGGGCTGGTTTAAAAGTCACCAGCCATGACAACAACCTTAAAAATCATCACGACCACTAGCGTGGATGCGTTAGGTTAAAACTAAGTCAGAGGGAGTCCAACCACTTTCTAAACATAGAAATCTATATTACTTTCCACTATTCCCAAATATATATATTTATATAATTGTGTCAGTCAAACAATACAATAATTGAAGACAAAACACAATCATTAGCAATTACAATGAAATTATCAGATGAATTGTATATATTTAAAGTATCTTAGAGATGGGCTCAGGCAACAGATTATTAAATAGAAAATGAGTTATAGCAACTTTACTTTTTTTTTTATACCGGGTGCCAGGATCTCAACCATAGGGCAATAGAAATAGCACAGCTATGTCGATGATGCTCTAGTCCATGGTGGTCAAAGAACTATACTACAATTATTTTCTTCTATTTCTTAAATGTATCAAATTAAAAAGGCCATAGTAACACAAAACAAGGAAGTAGTATATGAAGCAATGATTGGTACATACATGATGGCTTGTGTTCTCTTCATCTTTATCGTCATCTTTATCATGATGTTCCTTGGCATCCTCAACATCAGATTCATCACCATCAGCTTCGCCCTGTGATGAATGGGGGACTTAAATTAATACCAATATGATAGTAGGAGAATCAATACAAATGGTATAGAGGCCAAAGGTAGAAACTCACATCCTCATCCTCATCATCATCTATATCATCCTTCTCATCCTCAACTTTCTCCTGTTGGATAAACATTAAAATCAAGAGTTAAAAACCTCCTGTTTTAGGGAGAAATCAAGCAAGTAGGGTGCAAGAATCATACGTCGTCTTCTCTCTTTTTCTCAGATTCATCAAAAGCAGCCTTCTCAGCCTGATGAGGATTAAAAATGCATGGTGTTTAGTTAAAAGAAGGAAAAGATTCTCAATAGCTGTTCTAATAATCAGGCAATGAGCTTACGTCTTTGTTTTTTCCCCAGGTTTCCTCAGCAACCCTCTTGGCATATTCGGGATCATCAGTGATAAGAACGTTATCAAATAAGGTTCCAGATTTTACCTGAATGAAGATGATAGATTTATAAAAAAGAAGATAGGAATACTAGTTATGTCAATAATCACAACTGCGACTGTGAAGGAATAGGAAAGACTAACTATATATCAATAAGCTTAACCGATACGGTGAAGTTATACCTGCCACAACTCAATTCCAACATACTTCAAATCAGGGAAAACATAAATATCAGCATCATCCTCAAAATCTGTCAAGTTTAAAATATAATCAGTAACAAAGAATTTCTCCATTAAAAAATTAAACAAAGATACATAGAAGTGAGAGAGGACCAGGGTTATCAATCAAGGGAGCCTTCCACTTGCCCTTGTAATTAGGGTTCTTTATTTTCTGTGAAGTAATTAGAAAAAATATGCTTAAAGGTAGTTATTCACATATATTTAATATAAGAATGCAAATACTAAATTTCTTTCCATACTTTTTGCTTCCATGGTCCCTTGTACTCGGGATTTGGAATGGTTGGTGCGGTCCATTCACCATCTTCTTCATCATCCCAATCTTCAGGCTGCAAACCCATATCATTTTCATATAAGCAAATGAAAGTGCAAGAATCAAGCAATGCAAGGATATTTTGCCAGTGGAATACTGAAAAAAAATGAAAAAATTACCTTTTTGGCATCAGCATCAGGTATTTCCTTGGGAATGTCATCATAACCCTGAAATGCAAGGAATGCCAAATATAAGCCTCCTCTGAAACGTTAATGATATGAAATTTAAGAAGTCAACATAACAAGAATGAAGTCCAGTACCAAGTCATTCATATCTCAACTGAAATGCCAAGTTCAAGATGCTAGGAAAAAATAAAGATTTTGAATATTGGAAAATGCATAAGGTATTAAGACAAGTTTGAGGTATTAATATTTAGATTGGGGTAAGGGGTACACAAAGAAATGTCACAAGTCAAAAGGAAAGAATCAAGGTGAATCAAATGACGAGGGAAAGAGAGAGAGAAGGGAGATAGAAGGGGGGAGATAGAGATAAGGGGGTGAAGAGAGATCAATAATGATTGCTAAAATTTAAAATGATAATGCTTCTCTTGCTTCTAAAATACAAAAGAATTAAAAACTTTAGTAATCAGATAAAAACATTGTATTAGGAAACATTTGTTAATATAATATGAATATTTTCAAGCGTACAAAGATATCTAGCTTCTGCGAATCAAAACGTATAGCGCCAGTAGATAACAACGTTTTTGTTTGAAGGTTGAAATTTCTTGTGTTGTCACAAAATACCAAGGCTTGATTTGGTAACTTTGTTTTCTTTCACAACACTATGTAGCATGAAATAATGTCAATTGTACTCAAACAGAGGTGGATGCACTGCTTTACAAGTGTATTACATACACATAATCATTAAGCCATGAAGGAGTTGCAAATATAATGGAAAACTTTCAGCTGCACCTTTCCACACGGATGAAGAACTTTAAAAATCAAAGCAGCATAAAAGAAATAGTCAAAAGAAGCCTAAATTGTAAAGTACTATTGTTTCATGCAAAAAAAAAATGGAGATACCTCAGGTTTGGTGTCTTCGGGATCTGGAATATATTCCTTATCATCCCAGTCTTCAGGCTGTTGGAGAAACAAACAAATAATAACAATAAAATCATATGTTAACGGCCTTCAAATAGTAGAAAAGACTTGGCAATTTGCATACTTTTTTGGCATCAGGGTCTTTAATTTGCTTTGGTGGGAGAAGGTCCCAATCACTATAAAGACTACCAGATTGCTTCTCAACATTGTCAACAAGTATGCTGTATGTAGCATCGGGATGGATGATGAAAGTGTAAAGATGGGTGAGTTGATCTGTTTCACAAGCCACCTCTTTTTTTATTAGGTGATTCTTCCCATTACGGGTCAATATCGCATGTACTTTCTTCGTAGTGTATCCACAAATATCTGGCCCAAACATAATGCTGAACAAAGCATTTAAACGATAAGAAAGATCTTAGAATACCAAAAATATAAATGATAGGAGTCAGATAAGGTATTAATTTAATAAGGCATGTAAGTTAAAATGATACCGCACAATAAAAAACAAATAGGAATCTGACGAATGCGTGCAATTTAAAAAACCAATGCTGCAGGGAATAATAGTTACCTGTATGGTGTCTCACCACTGAACTTCTTTTGATCAACATCGCCACTCAATAATTTCATATAACCACCACCGCAATCAAGCTTTTGCTCATGCTTGACCGAAAATTGAAAGACCAATGTTTTGTCCTTGTTACTGAACTCAGGAAACTGGGCAGAGATGGCAAAGAATCTAAAATCTGGGTATGTTTGGATGCCTACATCAACGATAACCTCCTTATAAGTCTAATTACAACATCAATAATTAATTGAACTATATCATAAAAAATCTTAAAATCAAACAAGATCAAGGTCCATTAATGATCTTTAATTATTCAGATATGAGAATAATTAAAGATCATTAATTAAACATATTTCATGTAACTTTAAATTTGAGTTTGATCATAATTATAATACCTGAAGTGATTTCATTTTAAGTGTATATTATTTGAGTATAATATCATTATACGACAATGGTTATGACTTAGTTCATAATAATTTGCAGTTCTACATTGAAAGATGGAAGTTTTTTTCCAAATAAAAAAAAAAATTGGACTGATTCAAAGTTTGGGTTTGGTTTTACTCAAAAGGATCGTTATTGTTATAATTTGTTTGATTGGAAAAAAATTTATTAATGCCTTTCTAAATTAGAAGCGAATATAAAGCCCTATGGAGTCCACCAATATGGTTAGTTGCTTTTTTTGGCCATTCACAAAATGTTAGTTTACCGAACTATTATTATGATCACTTCAATCAACTCAACACAAACTTGATTCACTTTTTTGACGCCTTTGAATTTTTTGAACTTTCCTGTAATGTTCACCTTGTTACTCCCTTTGAATTCTTCTGATTTATTATAATTGATTTGTTTGATTATATATTTTATCAAAAATTTATTAAAAGAAGGTTATATAGTTTTTATTTCTAAATTTTTTTAATTCTCATTATTTTCAATTATCATGAAGCCTAGAGTCCCAAAAAGGTTCGGTGCAATAATTACAGTGCAGATAGATCAAAACGGTCACTTTTGTTGGATTAGAAGAATCTTCTGTTCATGCAACAACCACTTCTCTGCATAAAGGGCTATCACTTTCTGAAAGATCATCAAAAGTGCGGCAAAGATAACAGAATTAAAGCAAATATAGTTTGAACATGGAACTAAAGGATTCATAGCTTGGCTTTTTATGTTATTCAAGATTACAAGAAAAAACACTAAGTGGTTACTGTGTTATAAAAACAAATGTAGTTGGAAAAGCAATGCGAGGGAAGAACAAGCACCTTTGTCATTTGCATCACCACTCCATTTTCCAGCAGTGTGGTTCCAATCGCCTGCCGAATTCTCATCTTTTTTCCAATCAGACTTTACCCAGCGATTCTCCCATCCATCTGAACCAAGATAAAGAGAAGAGCACTCAGTGATATAAGAAGATTCAAGAACCCCATAGATAATATTAAAAAGAGGATTGTCAAAATTAATAATGCGCGGAAAATTAAACAAAGCGCTACAAATGTGCTACACATGAGGGAAAATCAGCCTAATTGACGTTGCTCCAAAGTATGCACTACAATTGGGCATTCTTGACTGGAACTGCATATATGTACTCACAATGCAGTATCAGTTCAGTAATGTTATGGTAAAAGCTAGCTTTTTTTTTTTCTGCCGGACTTAAGACGCCATTAATCCATACAAGTTGCACAAAGTTCTCCTTAAGTAATACAATTTGTGCACTCAATTTTTAAGAGAATGAAAATTCATCACTATCCAACGAAAAGTGAAGGAGAGGGCAAATAAAGATACACTGTAAATATTTTTTAAACCAAAATAACTTATGATCAAATGCTCGATATATTATAAGATTCCTGCGTGTAACCTAAGCAGCCATCGCGAAGATTAGCTCACTTGCTATCAATAGGTCAATATAATAAAAGCTATGGCGGTACAATATCGTTTCCTGAGCAGTACAGATAAAAAAAATTCAGATCTATATTTTCTAGCGTGATTGCTAGTTAAGGATAGGGTTCAATGGTTTCACCCTGATCAAGTTGCAATACCTGACAGCTATCGGCTTTCATCACCTAACAGTGCAAATTTACCATCCATCTAACAGATCAAGATGCTTTACCCTCAGATAGCAGAAATCGCAGAAATACCAAGACAATAATTCCAAGTGGTTCAATTTCCACTGAACAGGCTCATCAAATAAAAAATAAAAAATAAAAAAACTTGCGGATCTTAAGGGCACAAAAGCAATACTGGATGTCAAAACAATAATATAGCTGAAAGGGCCCGAGACTAGATCGACATTGAGATAAGAAAGGTCGCATGAAAACGTCACCAGATCGGGCCAAGACAGAGACAAATTGAACGATATAGTTCAGAAAAAAAGTATCTAGATCCTGATTGTTACCATCGAATCGCTCCTCGAAGAAGATATCAGCGGAGACCACGGAGAGAAGAACGAGAAAAAGACACGGGAGGAGGTTGCGGCCGTCTCTGCGCTCCATTTCAACCTTGATTTAATCACGGTCGAGAGGAAAGGTGAAAATGGGGATTATATAAGCCAGTGGATAAATTTTTGAAGCGAACCTGCTTATGTTGTCTTTCGAAACTCTGCATCATAACGTGCTCCCGAGTGTCGGGCGCTGGATTGCAATTTCCTTAGGTGGAGTAAAAGGCTGGGATTGGAAATGCAACACAATAATGGGGATCCGGAGAGTCATTGGATCTGAGGCCAACCCAGCTTCAAAACGTCACGAAGGCTGACGTGGCTACTTATTATTGCTTCTAGCTTGTCCACGGGAGCGGACGAGCAATCATTTCTTGCCACGTGTGTACTCAAATGGGTTTATGACGGTAAACCGTAGGACTAATTCTAACGCCAGAAATAAATTTTGGCCTTTTATTTAACGTATATTATAATATTTCTATAAATTTATATATATATATATATATATATAATATTTAGATCAATTAAAGTAAACACACCTACATCCACAATCCACATATGCAAGAGAACACCAGATGTCTTAGTTAATAATCAAAGCTCCCAAAAAATATTATAAAATGAGCTTTGTATATTTATATATGTTGATATGAATTTAGAAAATTCATATGATTAACATGAATTTCGAGATAATTTTTGAATTAAAAACTTTCAAAATTAAAATAATGATTATCTAAATTCCAAATTTAACATGCTTATAGTTGAATCAAACGACTCGGTGAGAAGAATCTAACAAACTCAAGATAACTTAATTCCAACATAATTAAGGCACTTAAATATTGAAGAAATATTTCGTAATCAAGAGAATCGATATAACTTGTATAATGGAGTGTTTTAGATTTTAAGTCAAATAATCAAAATATCAATCCCAAAAAAAATTATAAAAAGGGACACATTCTTCACCTAAAGGGGAGGAAGAATATAGATAACTAAAAAGAGCTTTCTTGCATTTCAGTCATCGTAATCGACGAACACCGTCAGTTATTCCAACTTACAATCACCATCACCACCAAATATCAACATGAGAAATCACCAACCTCTCCAAAATATTGAGAAGATTTAATTACACTGCTGTGTATAGACTATAGTTGTCCGCCTGTGGACACCTACTTTTTATGCTTCTTATTGAGAAATTAAGGTTGTCAATATGGGTTTTTTGAGCCGGGTTTAGATCCAAACCGAAACTCACCCACCTTCAATTGACCCTACCCAAACTTGACTCACCTTTAACCTGATTTGACCCAACCCAACCAGCTGAACTAATTGGATTATACTTGATTACCGATTGCGGATAGGTGAGAGCGCTACAAGAGGGTTAGCACAAGCCGACAAATTGGGTGGCGAGCACGAGCAACAAGCAAACGAGGATGAGCGAGACTAGCTAGCGACGACGATGGACAACGAAGGGGGTCAATTTCAGTTTCTTCCAGGTTTTCAGTTGACACGAACCCGATCCAAAATTATAATCGGATATAAATATGGAACCCAAACCCAACTCATTTTCATGTGAGTTAACCCGTACCTTTAGATCGATTTTTTGATTGTATCAAATATTGACACCCCTAGGAGAAATCACGTATTGTTGTTGGGTGTTAATTGTCACTCTATAGCAGTCTCCAACCAACATCAATGAAATCAACTTTTAATTCAACAATGAAGAAAAGGAAGATTATTGTATCACTTATTTGTCATGTTTTGATTTCTATAATCTCACTCAGGGAAAAACAAATGTATGTTTAACCCCCCTCTAATTAAACAATGAAGAAAGAAAGATTATTGTAGCACATATTATATAATGATTTTTTTTACTAGGTTAAGCCCTATATTTTTTTCCTTTTCAAAATTTCTAAATAAAAAAATATATTTTTACTATCTTTATCTATACATGTTGAACTTTTTTGTTGTATGACCTTGAGATGTAAATCATTCATTCTACGTACTTAAAAAATTCCAACACGAAACAGTTTGATGACGTATGTGGAAACTTCATTTCCAAACATACTTCTTCAATGGCTAACAATAAATCCCTCAATCAATAATAACATAATGTAGGGGATGAAGTCCCCATAGGCCTCACTTTAGAGGATCATATGAATAGGATGGAGGAACTTCAAAGTCAAAATCAATGATTTTTTTAGTAGACCGGACTACAAATGGCACCAAGATAATATGATGGAATTATTTCTCCATAAAATCAACAATAGTTTAGATATAATGTTGGTTTAGAAGTACCTCCTTCCCCACAAACTCATTAAGTTCTCTCTAATACAAGTAGTTCAACGCATCCTTCACCCATTATTCAGCCAACCTGTAATTCTCCACCAATCATGGAGGATATATATCAATATCATTTAATGGATGTCTCTCGTGAGATTATAAGAGATTATAAGATAAATAGTGTGACGTCTTATTAACGTTTCAGGAAAAAAAATGATATTTTTGGCGGCTTTTTTTTATTGGAAAATGATTAAAATCCATCAGTGATTGACCCTTAACAAATGAAATTTCTTCAGCATCATATTTCAATGGGATTAAACTATCCATTATTGATCTTTATAATGGATCAAGCAATCCTTACGAACATATTGATTATTAAAGAACCATCATTCATATCTAACAAGCTTTTGATGTATTTGTTTGCTTGGTCATCCTTGCTACTCTCAAGGGTAAAGTTTGCACTTAGCTCTGCCCATCTCTATAAATATTATCCGCAACTTTACCCACATTGTCTTAGTATTTTTTGAACAATTCATTACCAATAGAAGAATTATAAAAGACACGTCCCAGACTCCCATTTGTAATATCCTAAGATTAAATTTGATAGAATTATACTTTTTATCTTTTAAAATTAACATTAGAGCTATCTATTACTTTTTATTAGTAATAAAATCATATATCAACATAAACAAATTCTATTGATCAAAACATACATATGTATCTATATTCATTAGCCCAAAACTTATTATACAATACTTAAGATTTATACAATTATAATTTATCATCACCAACTATGGGTACAAAAGAATAGCAAAAAGTTTGAAATGAATAAACTAACAGCAAACTTGGAGAATATTGATCTGATTGATCTCACACACTAGATTTTTTATCAAGACATGAAATTATTTAAACCATATATAATGAGCTAAATATTCGAGCAGGTAACTAAAATCCTATAATTGAATTTAAAATACGGTAAAAAAGCAATGTGCATATCGTTAGTTAATTCATACCAGTAAGAGTCATATAATTAGAAATCAGTGCAAAAATATCAAAACTCACATGTATTAGCAATATAATCTATAAATAGTAAAACAATACATTACATAAGCCATTAAAGTAATATAACGGGGGAATTAATAAATCAGTATGAGTGTTAAATCAATAAAATAATCATTGTATCAACACTATCAATTAATAAAATGGTATGTAGGCTATCTTAAAAGAGTATTAGATTCACCATAAAGCGATCAAAATGGTCTAAATCCTATATTGTTTTCTGGTTTATATTACTTGACTAGCCTAGGAATTTTTAAAGTAAACATGGGTTAACATGGTTATGTATGTAGACTCTATATGCATGTGCTCTATATGCATGTGCTAAGGTGTTAGTTGTAGACTAACCATATCATATGTCTAATTAAAAAGAATGAACATTAAGTTAAACCTAATTGATAGATCATAGAGTCTTTAAATGACTAAGTTGAGTGTGTTTTGATCATATTAATGACATGATCAGAGATATGGCTAGGTCACAAGTACAACAGGGTTACTTGGTACCATATTAAGTATAAATAATTAAATTTCATCATGTTAGTCAAAATAGAATTTGTTAAGTTAAAGGGATTGACAAAAAACTCAAGTATATATGTTCCAAACTGAGTGAATTAAGGAAACATAGAATTATGCGAGGCAAGAGAGATAGAGTCAAATTAGAGCATCTATCTAGTGACAATATATCTTAATAAGTTTCCTATTAGTGATTTGCCATAAATATAATAACATAATATATGAGTATTGATATCAAAAAATTATTTTGATCGGGCATGAATCTCAAAGCAAAATCAAAATTGAAACATCTGAAATTAAATTTAGGATCATATGAACTCCGATTTCAGCAAAATATTAATCGAATTGAACGTCTTGAAAAGAAGAACCCAATGACACCAAATTCGAGCCCAAATGGGTCCAAATCAAAGACCCAAAGCGTATTTGAAAGTTTCAAATAAAAATTGGATAACCAAACGGTTTCCAAACGTGACATGTTAATAGTTGAATCGAGCGGATCGACAAAATGAATACAACAAGCCCAATATCGCTGAATTTTGATATAATTAAGATATTCAAATATCCAATAAACAGTTCATAATAGAGTGGATCAAGATCGGCCATACATTCAAACCACTTCCAACTTACCCTTGATCTCCCTCCTATTTATTGTTCATGTCACTCTTATAAAACTATAAATAGTTCTCATTCTTCATTGAAAGGAGACATAAGAGAAGAAGGCAACGAAGAGAAAGAAGAGAAGGAATAAAGAGAAAGAAGAGAAGGAATAAAGAGAAATTAGAGCTTCCTTGCCACCAGACTCCTCCTCGACCACCGACCATCACCAGACTATTACCAGACTTCTGCCTGGTCATTGACTGACACCGGACTTCTGTTTGTCTACCAACTGACGTTGGGATTTTACCCGACCACTAATTATTGTTGGACTAACACTCGATTGTCAATTGACGCTGGACTTTTACCCAACCACCGACTATGATATTTTTGACATCCGTCACCATACAATGGTCTTTCTAACCACCGTCACCTACCAACCACGGTCCTTCCGACCTTCGTCGTCAAACTATGGTTTTTCATACCTCCGTCGCCAGACAATTGTCTTCCTAACCACTGTCGCCTACCAACTATGATCTTTTCGACCTCGGCCGCCTGCCGACTATGATCATACTGACATATGTTGCCAAAATACAATATTTCTGACTTCCGTCACACGTCGACTACGGTCCTTCCAACATCCGTCACCAGACAACAGTCATTCAAACCAATATCGTCTGTCGACTATGGTCCTTCCAACCTTTGTCGCTAGACAACAATTTTTTTGATCATTATTGCCCATTAACTACAATCCTTCCAACCTCCGTCGCCATACAATAGTCTTTCTGACCATCGTCCTCGCCGACTACACTCCTTCTAACATCCTTCGCCATAATACGGTCCTTCCAACCTCCGTCTCAAGGAAATGCTTTTTTTTTTTTTACCTCTATTACCAGCCTACTACGGTCCTTCCGACCTCCATCGCCAGATAACAGTCTTTCTGACCTCCGTCACTTGCCAACTACGATCCTCCTGGCCACTGTCACTTGACTAAAGTCTTCTATACTCCATCGCCTGTCGACTAAACAAACATGTCAATATTGATTATTCTAATTTCCACCATGTAATGACTTCATATGATGTATATTAGCTACATCAAACCAAGGCATTCCCTCAAGGAAGGGCCTCATTTGTAATTGTCTAAAAATATTAGTGGATTCATTCAAACTTGATCAAACCCTATGTTTTTCCCTTTTTAAGGGGTTTTCATAAAAACTCTGATGTCTCTTATAAACGTTACACCCTCTATTTAATCTGATTGTGTACTGCATCTTTGTACAAAACTTGGACGTTAAACTTTATATTTCTCTGTTGCCGTGAATATTCCTGCACACAACAAGTTTTAAAGACAAATTCCAGGCAAACACAACTCTGCTTGACCTATTGGTTGAGAGCTTAGGCTTCCAACTAAGAGATATTGAATTCGAGTCTTTGTGTATGCGTTGTGAGAATGAGTTTGCATTAAATGACTTAAATGTCCAAAAAAAAAATTCTAGGCATATTTCGTTAAAATTGATATGCCATATAAAGAATTTAAATGCAATGAATATATTCAAAAAAATATGTTAGCTTTCTTTTTTGCACTAATTATAATTTCTCTTTCATAAAAATAAAGAAAAGAACAAAAATATCGAGGAAGTACACAACATTGAGAGCATCCATAACCTAGCGCCCACAAAAGTTATTTCCGAGTTTACCCATATATAAAAAAAAAAGTTAGGAAAGGATTGCAACTAGCACTTGCCTAATTTAAATTTGAGTAGAGCCGATTCAAGCTTTATGGGCGGGAAGGCAGACCGTCTCAACGCCAATTTGATCTCAAAAATCAAAATCTGAAAATCCTCTCATCATCCCCAACTCTTACCGATGGCATCCCCATCTCTCGCGCGAAGTCACCAACGCTCCGATCGTCGTATCCTCTCTTCTACAGGCGGCGGTGGCTTTTCATCGGGGAAGAAGTCGGCGGCGGCTAGGATATCCGCTGCAGCGGCCCCGAGGGTTTTGATTGAGGATGATGACGCTGGTGAGTTCTCTACTAATTATGCCCAGGCATACTGATTTTATTGGTGCTTCTGTTCGTAATACTGTATTCGCGGGAAATGATTTAGTAATAAGGGCTTCAGCAAGTGTCTGAGCTAGTTGATGATAGGATTGTTGGAGATAAGCGGGATCATGGATGAAGAACGACGTTAGAGGAGTATGCGAGGATAATGATTTTCGTTTGGTCATTATTTTAATGGCTCTGATTCATGAATTTGAAGCACGCAAAAGAATGTGGATCCGTATGATAACCATATTCTTTGTTAATCATAAATAGTTCGGCTCTACAATGCATTTAGATGGTATAATGCTCACGCATTTTATACATTATCGTTGCGGATGATTTGATTGTTTAAATTGCATACTCTTTTAATAAAACACATTTATGGTCCGACATAGATATAAAGGTACTATAAACTAGTTAATAATTGCTTTTTCATGTTAATTTTTAGTTGCCTCACTTAACTAGAAAGTGTTTCCAACCCTGTTTAAACATCATTGTGTCTCACACAGCTACGTTGCATAGTTTGCTATTCATATCATGAAAAAAACAATACAAATTTTTCAGAGTATAATATTTCTAATACGTAGAGCTTATAGGAATAACTTGTTGACCCAGTGAGCCCATGTAACTCATGTGTGACTCATTATTTGTTTGATAAAAATAAATTTGATATGGCATCATCTAATAGTTTATTACATGTTTTATTTTAGGCCAACATTTTTTGCAATCATTAAGATAAATATCAATTTCACTAAGCTTACTTGGAGCTGGAAGATAGGCTCAAGCTTTTCATCTCAAAATATTCAAAGAACCAAAGTAAATAATTCAAGGTTTATATAGCGTAGAATGCGTCTCAGGATTTATTGTAAATTGATTGAGTAGTTTACTAAAGGTCTCAAGGATGGTAAATAGATAGCTAAAATAGATTTAAATTTTGTTTAAATATTATTATAGAATATAGATTTGTTTATATATTTTTGGGAATTTATTTGGATCATTTAATATTTATCTAATTTATTATTATTTATTATTTACATAATTATAATTGATATATCATCAAAAATTATCTTGATCGGGCAAGAATCTTGAAGCAAAATCAAGTTGAAAACTTCAAAACCAGAGACAATATGAACTCCGATTTCAGCAAACTTATAGTCGAATTGAACGTCTTGGAAATACGAACCCAACAACACAAAATTTGACCCAATCCGAGCTCAAATAGATCCAAATCAAGGACCCAAAGTGCATTTGGAAGGTTCAAACCATAGTTTGGATTACCAAACGATTTCCAAACGTGACATGCTTATAATAGAATCAAACGGCTAGACGAGATAAATCCAACGAGCCCAAGATCGTCAAATTATGATACCATTAAGATATTCAAATGTTTAGTAAACAGTCCATGATAAAGGGAATCAACATCGGCCATTCAATCAAACCACTCCCAGTTTACTAGCCATGCCACTCACAGAAAATTATAAATATATCTCTCTTTTCTCATTGGGGGGGGGGGGAAGCAAGAAGAGAAGAGAAGGAGAGAAGGAAAAAAGCTTTCTAGTCACCAGACTCCTCAACCACTGTTGGAATTCCGCCCGACCATCGACTGTCGCCGGATCTCCGCTGGCCGTTGACTGACTCCGGACTTCTGCCGGCCGCCGACCGAATGACGAATTTCAGCCTGAGCATCAATTGAAGCTGGATCTCCTCCTGACCATGTAACGTCGCTGGGTTTCCAATCTCCATTTGTAACTAGATTTCAACCTGACGATTGATTATTGTAATGTGATCATTCTCAATTTTAGGGACGAGTCAGTCGCTTGTAATTCAATCAAACACTAGTGGAATCCTTTCAACTGGGCATGACCTCGTGAATTTTTTATTTTTTAGGGTTTTCCACATAAAAAACTATGGTGTTCCTTTTTTCTTTTGATTGTGTGCTAGATATCCGTACAACGATGAGATGAAATTTTCTAACGCTATCACCGTATATTTTAGCCCGCAACAGTTTGACGCCGTCTGTGGAAAAACAATCCCATTATTATAAGCCTTACTACAATGGCCAACAGACGTAGTAATCGCATCTTGGTTGTCACAACCTGACCCGATATCACACAGGTCATACAGTATCCGATTGTGGCAAGAATAATCCCAAGATTTGGTTGGAGAAGTACTGAAACAAAACTTCCAATTTATATAATACACATAGCTACTATTGAATGTAATATAAAATAAAAGACTACTAAATCTCAACATATTTTTTTTTCTATATATCATCTAAAATATATATAATCTGAAATCTATATATAACAGTGCTTGGTAAAAGATAACACAACAAAAATAAAAGTCAAGCATGCAAAAAATTAAAACTAACCAAAATATACCTACAACACAGATCAGAGACTGTTATCCTAACTACTCAGCTCGCTCCTTACCTTTCCCTGGTCCTGCAAACAAAAGCAAAAGCGGGAATGAGCTAATACGGCTTAGTAGGCTATCGTAGCCTAAAACAAAGATCAATAATCAAAATCGAAAGAACTGAGAACACTGTGCAGAATCATATACTGAAATTAAATACAATTAAATAAATACTGAAATGAACTGAATTATAAGCAAACACTTCATAACAGAATCCCATCTCGGTAGCCCATTGGCTCCGGCATAACAACACTTAGGTAACAAAATCTCATTAGCATAACAGAATCCCACCCCAGTCGCCCACTGGCTGATGCAATCGAAAAAGATCGCAAATTACATAAAAAAGCAAATTCTTCTTCCAAAATAATAAAATACAAATGACAATGACAAACAACATGTTTATTCTTTAGAACAACAAATATTGACAAACATAAAACTTAATAGGACATAAATAATACCTAATATTGTTTTTCTTGGATTAAGAAGAAAGATACAAATGAGGTGGGTACTTACAGAGAGAAGAAAAAGATAAGAAGCCCGAGACGAAAGAGATGACAAGCTCGCAAGCTATCCCAAGAAGAAGAGAAAATGAACAAGCTCGCAAGCTTTTCCAAGAAGAAAACCCCCAGGTTTTGTTCCAAAAATACTTCACATAATCTTCTTTTCTTTTATTCTCAAAACACTACATATATATAGAAGAAAAGGTGCAGCCAAACAGATCAAAATGCTACCAACCGAACCAATCAAAACAGGGAAAACAGAAGGCCGGCAGGCGGACCAGGAGCAGCAACCGAAGGGCTACATAGGGAACCATAACAGGCATCTAGGGGAGAAGAACTAGCCATGGGGAGAGGTGAAGCCAACCACGGAACAGGTGGCCAGGGGAGAACCGAAGGGCCAACAGAGAGGGGGAGAAGGGGGAATAAACACATTAATGAGCTGACAAGAAGAAAAAGCTCAGCATTAATGAGCTGAAGTATAATAGCTACCAAAAATACATAAAAAACTGAACATCCAAGCCCAAATCGAGAACCAATATAAGCCCAAAACTTTGGTACATGAGTTGCCTACCCCCTTTGCCTACATCACTGGCGCCGACATAATAGAATCACACCTTGGCCGCCCACTGGCGCTGGCGTAATAGAATCCCACCTCGGTCGCCCACTGGTGCCGGTGTAACAAAATCCCACCTTGGTTGCCCACTGGCACCGGCATAACATAATCCCACCTCAGCTGCCCACTGGCGCCGGCATCACATCACATCACTTTACAACATATTGTTCAATGCATTTCATTCATTTAAGCATAATAAGACTGAATTCATAAATTGCCAAAATGTCCCAACGATAGACCACAAAAACACTACTTAGTAAAAATTCACAATTTCTAAATATAGTCAAATTACTACAATTTGTGTAAAATATCATTATGAAGCTTTAATTGAACTGAAGCACTATTTTTAGAAGTCAAAATAAATTTCTGAGTAGGCAAAAATTGTTATTTTTTTGATAATCACCTGGCGAAAAATTTTCATAATATACTCAAATTGTTCGTAATAACATTCTCTACAACATATATGTATAAAAAGTTACGCGGTGAAAGTTTTATCAAAACAAAGTTAGCATCGTTTTTAGGTAATAAAAATACAAATTTGAGCGGAAAAATACCAAAAACACAAAATTACTTAAATTTGAAATAGGCAACATAACCTACCTCGAGACGAGCAAATTTTCCAACTGGGCCGTTGGACAAAAATCACTCTATGACTGCCAAAACCTAGTTTCCCTCTTTCTCTCTCCTCTCTTTCTTCTTATTTCTCAAAAGCATATCTCTGTTAAGCCGAAAGCAAGAAATGGGGAATTGGTTTTAAGCTTAAAAAGTAAGCGCTTTTAGATATTTGTTTTTTTATTAATAATAATATTATAATAATTTTTTTCAATATAAAATTCATATAAATACATATTAGGCTTCAAAATTCTCAAAAAATATCCATAAATTAACTTATTTTATTTTAAAAATTCAGATGAAGTCAATTTGTAAAACAGACATCTGATATTCCCAAAGCCCCACTTGTACCGTTAGGCTAAATTTTTTACGGAATTTCATTAGTGCCCAAAAAATTATGAAAAATTTAGGGAAACTAAAACACAACAATAGAATTGTTATGGAGAAGTCGGTTTATGATTTGGGTTTATAACGACTGCTAAATAAATTCTTAACTGTTGCAGGTCAAAATGCACTTTTAAAATTTTTTGAGTTATAACAATCCACCCACCTTAAGAAAAAATGTAGTATTCGATATTCCCAAATCCAAACAAGTTAGAAAAGACCTGTATAGAACTGTCTCATCTCAAATTCCTTCTCCCAAGTAACCTCTCTAGTGGTCCTATGCTTCCACTGCACCTTGACCATCAGAATCTGTTTACTCATTAATTTTCTAACATCGTATGCCAAAATTCTATTCGGCTATTCCCTGTAGTGTAGACTCGGATGAACCTCCACATCATTTTTATTTGCACTGATATGAATCAAAATCAAGTCTAAAGAAGCTCAGATTAGGGACATGATAAAGATTAGAGTTTATGCCAAGTATGTGGATCATGCAATAAAAAATTGGATATGGATTTTTTTATTTGAAAAGATAGGATCAAGATTAAGTCTAAAAGAATTCCAACTGGGAGTTGATAGATAATGAAATTTTGATTTGAATAAGATTGGCTTGAAATAGATTGATCTGGATTTGAATTTGAGAATTAAAAATACAGATCTAATAAACTCAAAATTTAAATTAAATCTTTACACATTAAAATGGTCAAACTCTCACTAAAGATTAAGAGAAGATAGTGGAGTAGAAAGGAGGAACTCAAATTAGGCACCAAATTAGGAATACCTACAGAAGTGAATAATACAACATCCAAAGATGGAGAGAGAAACCTGTCCCACCGTGGTCGCCAGAAATCTGTGGGTCTCCGAAAGGATTCTGCTCGTGTGGTTCGAATGCAAAGAGTACGATCACACTATCCCGTAGGACAAAATGGTCGTAGACCTTTACAATCGACACAAGCAGGCCGATGGAAAAGCAGATGGAGTTATACATACGATTAGCCATGGAGGGTAGCGGCTTTCACTTACCAACCTCGATGGATAATAATATATATAACTCTAAATTCACGAGATTTCCTCTATTCGATACATCAGCTCGAATAAGGTCTATTTGATTGTGGGGATTGGTTTCCTACGAGCGCAAGCCCCCGTAGTTAATTACATCCAAAGCCTTGACTTAGGAAAACTCTCGATTAAGGACGATGTATTATTTACTTCTTGATTTGATGCATAAAAAAGTTCCTAAGTTCTATTCCAAAGAGTCTCTTCTATTTATCTTTAATGATGATTAGACCTTTTTGAATGGATAAAGATATGATTAAAATTTTGAGTTTAAAACATCAAAGACCAGATTACTATCCTAAGAGAAATGACAGACTCAAAACACCAATGAAAGGAGGCACACTGAGGGGTGTACAACCTGGACTTATGCTTGCCTGGAGTGAGCTGCCAGCTAACATCCTAAACACAATCAAACGTTCTATATGTGTACAAGATAGGAAAGCTCTATCCTAGAAAATCAAGGATTTGTAGTTTAAAAGATTTCAATCAGGGACTCTACAATATGCAAAAGAATATACCTAGCGTCATGTATGATGCATGAAACAGATACGAATATCCCTAGGTCTACTGATGTAACGCATGTATGTAAGTGAAGTACAACGTGAAGTAAGGTGTGTAAAAACAATTGCATGCATGGCATTCAGAGTATAGAAAAAGTAAATAAACACCCTAAGGATACCCTCCAGGCAAGGTACCCGCACAGAAAACCATCCTAGCAATGTCCACTTTGTGTGGGAAAACAGCGATGCCAATGACACAATAGGTGGCCTACTCTACAGGCCTAAATGACTCTAATA
>NW_021319584.1:1847591-1897816 GCF_001605985.2 Dendrobium catenatum
ATATATATATATTACATTTATTTATTCATCAAAATTTTTGTCCCTTTTAATTTATTTTGGGCAACAAGTATGTGAGTGAACTCCCTAAAAATTCTTCTGTTGCTTTGTAGTTACTCAAACAATGCAGGAGCACGTCTATCTAAACAATTTCAACATTTTAACACAACAAGATGGTTCGTTTAGCAAGAAAAGAGACGAATTCAGAACATTTTGAGTCAGCCATTTATCAAACTATGTCCTTCTATCTTTGTTTTCAACGTGTTTGTTTTAGTTAGCTTGTGGATCATAAATGTAGGTCATCAATCAGTAGCAAATCATGAAATGATAGATGAAAGATAATGGATTCACTAATGAAAATTAGCAATTTTGTAGGTTTTAGGTTAGGTTAATCACCCAAAATTTCTTAACTTCGATTGTTTCATTTAGAATGAATCATAATGAAAGGTGATTGGAGGCCAACACTGATTGAACAAAGCTACTTTATGTGATTCTTGTAGAGTTTTGTGTCAACCTAACATACAGGATATTCCAAATAATCAATTTTTAAATAATATACATAATTCAATGAAAATTATCATATTCTTTGATTGGTTAGGAAAATCTACTATCCTAGTTTCTAGCATTAAATTAAGCATAACAAATGTAAGTTTTGGAAGGTTTATACAGTTATTTATATGCTGTTAAGAAGCAGAATTTGGGAGACCTTATTCAAACATTTCAAAACCACAAAAATAGCCGCTAAAACATGTAACTAGCCTTGGCATTGCCTTCTTTTGCAACGTAAGTAGGAGGACATAGGAAACAGAGCATCATGAAAGCTTGACAACAGGTAGGGGTGTCAATATTTGACACGACCCAAAAACCCGACTTGAACCCGACAGAAATTTCGGGTTCGGGTCAACCCGAATCGGGTCGGGTTTCAAGTTAGACTTTTCAACTCATTTCAAAAATCGGGTCGGGTACAGATTGACCCGAAAACCCGGAAATGACCCGGATTGACCTGCTGACCGACCTGCCCCCCGCCCGCCCTGACTCGCCTGCCCACCCCGGGTGGCTGAGCTACCCACGGCTGACTCCGCTCGCCCCCCCCCTCCCCCCCCCCCCCCAGCGTGACTTCACGTCGCATCCTGTTTGCCGCGCTGTCGCTTCGGGTCATTTCTGCTAGGTCCGCCGTCGCATCCCACGTGACCACGTCGTCATCCCAATGACCCTTAGCTGCCATCCGGATGCCCGGAAGCCAGCCAGTGCCGCCGGACACCGGGCTGAAAGGCCGATGCCGCAGACGCCGCTGTCGCAAGGTCGGGTTGACCGAACCCGAAGCGGGTTGGGTTTCGGTAGTCCGAAAAAATCGACCTGTTTTGTAAAAAAGGGTCAGTTCGGGTGACCCGATATAGTACCGGCATCTATTCCGTTTGAACCTGAACCCAACCCGTGGACCCGAAATTGACACTGCCTAGAGCAGGAGAGCTTACTCTTTCTCTATCTCTTCACAACCAAAAGTGTGAACAAAAGGTACAAATATTTCAACCTAATGAGTCTAAGGTCATTCACTCCTAGATGATAAGTTTGGATAGCATTAATGGGTTATATTGTTGGCTGAAAATTCATTTTCCATTTGTCCAATCCTCATCTGGACAACCGACCAATATCACACAGGTCAAGTGTCAACTAATGAAGGACTACGATGCTGCAATTGAATTAGTAAGAAGCTTGCACAACTAATTGATTAGAGAAATAACAAATAAATCTATTAGCAAATAAAATGAAGAATCAAAACGTAAGAGTGGTCACTGTCTCGTTTAGGCTAAGTTGCACATCAAGAGATTTGAATTATCAAAATATCGTAGGAAAATAACATCATGCAAACGTAGTAGCATTCAACGAAAATCCCTAGTCTAACAATAAGATTTAGAAACAAAGAAGTGCACTAAAATTCCTACATTTACTAAGCTTAGCAGAATCGGGCGAACACGTTCTTCATGACTACAATCAAATCACAAAGTGTTAGACTTAAGAAATACGAGAAAAGGACGAGTAGAAAACCTCTGTCAAGGATCGGCGGCAATCCTCCACTCGACGATCTCAAGTTGCTCTTTAATAGCTTCAACCAAGGTGTTCAATATATGTTCTATGTAGTCCTCAACCGTATGACCGTATGGTCGATTCTCGGGTTGACGTCGAAGAAGGTTGAATGGAGAATGTGCACGAAGCTGTGTTCGTTGTAGGCAACTCCTTAGTCAGTATCAGAATCGGCCATTCATGAATGCTAGATGACGATGTCTTCCAAAAATTGCTAGTAATCTTGAACTCCGTTAAAGAGAAAGAAGTTTCTCTTTAACTTGAAATTGGGAGAAGAGGTGTGGTCGGCCAAGGGATGAGGGTGGGAGAGGAGAAGTAGGTTAAGTAGGGAGGAACAAATTAAAAATCTGAAATAAATTTGAAATTTCTAATTGGGAGGGATTTAGGAATTAAATTTGAATTTAATCACAAGAGAGGAAAGGTGTATTAATGGGGAGAGAGGGGATTGGAGAGTGGGAGAGAGGTGAAAGGCAAATATTTCCAAATCCAATTAATAGGATTTGGAAAGTAAATAAGAGAAGGATTGGATTTGGAAAGTAAATAAGAGAAGGAGGCTCTGAAGATTTCGGCCAAAGGAGGTGGGATGAGATTTAGAATTTTTTCCAAGAGGGGTTAGAGGTTTTAGGAAATAAATCCTAAATTTCCCCTATAGGGGCAGGCGGCATTAAGGGTCAAGGGGGAGCAATTAATTGGAGAAATTAAGGCTTCTTAATTTGGGTTTGGGAATTAGGAAAAATGTAACTCACCTCTAGACAAACAAATTTTTCAACTGGGCCAACGAACAAAAATCGCTCTATGATCGCCAAAACCAAGTTTTTCTTTCTCCTCTTTTTCTCTTAAATTCTCCAAATTTTTCTCTATAAATGAATTAAAAGAATAAAAGGAATCTTAAATAACTTTAAACTTACGTGACTTTAGATATTTTATAAAATAATAATATAATAATAATATTCTAATGAATCTTTAGCATAAAATTTATAAAAAAAAATCTATTACGGATTCTAAAATTTTTTATAAAAATATCCATAAAATAACCTATTTTATTTAGCAAAATTAGATGAAATCGATTTGCAAAACGGACACATGACGCTCCCAAAACCTCCACTTGTACCATCAGGTGTCAATCTTTTAAGGAATTTCATTAATACCCAAAATTTATGAAAAAATTAGATAAACTAAAACACAACAATAGAGATGTTATGGAGAATATGGTTTATGATTTGGGCTTATAATGAGAATCCACCCACCTTAAAAAATTATCGTCTTCGACATTCTCAAATCAAAATATGTCAGAATAAACCTACATAGAGCTGTCTCATCCCAGATTCCTTCTCCGAAGTAGTCTCTTTGGCGGTCTCGTGCTTCCACTATACCTTGACCATCGGAATCTGTTTGCTCCTTAATTTTCTGATATCATACGCCAAAATCCTATATGGCTTTTCTCTATAGTGTAGACTTGGACGAACGTCCACATCATAAGCAGATAATCTTTTTCCAAAATCAGATATCAACTTCCTTAGAGAAGATGCATGAAAGACATTGTGTACATCGGACATATGGTCAGGTAACAATAACCTGTAAGTAGAACTACCAATCATCTTAAGAATCTCAAAAGCTCTAATGTATCTTGGACTAAGCTTATTGATTCTTCCAAATCTACTAGCACATTTCATCGGACTGACTTTGACATAAACAAAATCACCAACCTAAAATTCCACCAGCCTGTGTTTCTAATTATAGTACTTCTTATCTATCATGTGCAGCTCTCAATCTTTCTCTGATCAGCTGAATTTTTGTTGTAGTGTCATCCACAAACGTCGATCCTATCACATGTCTTTCACCCACCTCTATCAAAGATAAAGTTGTCCTGCACTTCCTATCATATATGGCTTCATAAGGAGTCATGTCAATGCTGGATTGATAATTGTTGTTCTATGAAAATTCTATCAGTGGGATATGATCCTTCCAACTGTCCCCAAAGTCCAGAACACAAAGTCTCAAAAGATCCTCCCATACGTGAATAGTCCTTTCGAACTGTCCGTCTATCTACGGATGAAAAGCTGTACTGAAATACAATTTCGTAACCAGACCCTACTGAATGCCTCTCCATAATTTGAAGGTAAACTATCCATCATGATTAGATACAATCACCTTCGGCACACCATGCAATCTGATAATGTCTCTGACATATATATGTAATAATCTGTCTACCAGATCAGTTTGTCGAATAAAAAAATGCGCTGACTTTGTCAAACGAACAATAACAACCCAAATGGAATCATGTCTCGATCTGGGAAAACCCATATCAAAGTTCATCGTCACATCCTCCCATTTCCACTTAGAGATAACTAACGACTGCAGAAGACCTCCTGGTCGTTGATGCTCTGCTTTCGCTAACTGATAAGCCTCACACTTTGAAATAAACTTAGCTATATCTTTCTTCAATCCAGGCCACCAAAACATACCTTTCAAATCTCCGTACATCTTACTGTTTCCTGGATGAATAGTGTAGCCCAAGTAATGTGCCTCATGTAGGATCTCAGCTCTTATATCACCAACAGAAGGAACCCATAATCTATCTTTGCAGTAAATGATTCCAGAGTTAGATAAAAAGAGTTCAGGTCTCTTACCAGCCTTAATCTGATCACTCAACTTCAGATACTCTGTATCTGATTCTGAGCTTCTTGAATTCTTTCATGTAAAGTAGGTTGAATAATCATTTGAGCTAATAATTTTGAATCTGTATTAGCAGATACCACCTCTATCTCCAATTTTTCTAAATCTCGAATAAGAAAGTCTACAGAAGTAAGCAACGAAAGAGAAGTACCTAAATACTTACCACTCGAAGCATCTGCTACCACATTCGCCTTACCAGACTGATACTGAATAGATAAGTCATAATCCTTGATCAGCTCTAACTATCTTCTTCGCCGCAAATTCAGGTCCTTCTGAGTAAAAATGTACTTTAAACTCTGATGATCAGTAAAGATCTCGCATCTGACTCCATACAAGTAATGTCTTCAAATCCTCAATGCAAATACAACAGCATCTAACTCAAGATCATGTGTCAGATAGTTCCTCTCACGTGGTTTCAACTGACGAGATGCATAAGCAATCACTTTACCATTTTGCACCAGCACACATCCCAAACTTGTCAATGCTGTAGCACTAAAAACCAGGAACCCCTCAGTGCTTGAAGGAATAGTCAAAATCGGAGCAGAAGTTAAATGATCCTTCAGCAACTGAAAACTCTCCTCATACTCCGAAGCTTATATGAAAGCTACTGACTTCTGAGTCAATCTCGTCAAAGACAAAGAAATATGAAAAAATCCCTAAACAAACTTTCAATTATAGCCAGCTAAGCCTAAGAAACTACGAACCACTAAAACTGTAGTAGGCCTTGGCCAATCAAAAACAACTTAAATCTTCTGGGGATCTATTAAGATGCCTACACTGCTCACTACATGCCCCAGAAATGAAATGCTCCTCAGAAAGAACTCATACTTTAAAAATTTAGCATATAATTAATGTTGCCTTAGAATCTCCAGAGAAGTCCTCAAATGTGTTGCATGCTCCTCAGATCTAGAATAAATCAGAATATTGTCTATAAAGATGATAACAAACTGGTCCAAATACTTTCTAAAAACTCTGTTCATCAAATCCATGAAGATGCTGGGCATTATTCACTCTAAATAGCATGACTAAAAACTCATAATGTCCGTACCTCGTACTAAATGCAGTCTTCATCACATCATTTGCCCTTACTTTCAACTGGTGATAACCAGATCGTAGCTCGATCTTAAAAAATACTGAACATCCAGCCAGCTGATCAAACAAATCATCAATCTTATTTTTAATAGTGACTTTGTTCAACTCCCTATAATCAATACACATGCTCATCATACAGTTTTTTTTCTTCACAACTAGAATATATGCTCTCCATGGAAACACACTAGGGCGGATGAATCCCCTGTCTACTAACTCTTGAAGCTGAACCTTCAACTCCTGAAGCTCCTTAGGTGCCATTCCATACGGAGCTTCAGAGATTGGAGTAGTGCCTGAAAAAAGATCAATACAAAACTCTATCTCTCTATCTAGCGGTAAAGTCACTAATTCCTCCGGAAAGACATCTGGCAACTCCGAAACTATAGGTACACTACTCACAGAATCAGAAGAAAGTCTCACATCTCTAATAGATGCTAAAAATATCATGCTACATTTCCTCCAAAATCTATCCACTTATAGAGCATAAATCAAATAAGAGAGAACACATATAATTCCCTGAAATATGAAGCTCTCACTATTCTAATACAAGATCACTTTCTTCTTCAAGCAATCAATCTGAGCTTCATATCGACTCATTCAGTCCATATCCAAAATGATATCAAATGCAAAAATAAGTAGCAAAATCAAATATGATCTCCAAACTCTATCAAAAAATTCTAAATCACAAAAACAAACCCTACTAGCTACCATTTCGTCTTCCGTAGGCAAAATTACAGGCAAATAAATAGGTAATAATACAGAAGACAAACCAAGAGAATCAAAACATTGCACAGACATGAAAGAATGGCTAGCACTAGAATCGAATGAAATACGACAATGATATGCAGAAATATAAGCCATACCTGTCACAACATCTGGGGACTCACTGGTCTCTTGCTGTGTCAGACTGTAAACTCGTGGATGCACTACGGTCAAAGTAACAGAACTACCTGCACTTCGTGAACCTCCAGAAGGTTGACCTCATGCTACCGAACCAACATCCTAGCTTCCAGAAGCCTCAGTATACTATCGAGGTGGTACTGCCCTCGGCCTGCCCACAGTAGATTGCGCAAAGCCTCTGAAATCAGAACGTCTGTCAAAATCACCATGCGGACACTCTGCAATCCTATGTCCAAACTGACCACAGCGAAAACACTTACCTGATGCTCTGTAACACTGACCACTGTGCCTTCTACCACACTGTTGACATAATGGGGCCTCACTCATTGAACCCCCAAAACTAACAACACTGCCTCTATCTGATCCAGAAGAAATTGTTATTGGTTGTCCCCTCCTAAATTCAACAAGTCTATACCAGTTCTTCTTCCCATAATGGCTACTGCTAGCTATCTCGTCATCAAATCTATTCTTGCTTATAGTCCATCGCTGTTGCACTGCTACCAGATCGGTCTCTATCTTCTTAGTTCCTTTTGATCAACTGAGCAAAGTCTGTAATATCTTGTGGCAACAGTGGTTGCCTCAATGCATCTCGGAGCCCCTCCAGAAATCGGTAACACTTCACCTCAGAAGTGTCAATTAACTGTGGAGCATACCTAGAGAGAGCAGGAAACTCTGCCTCGTACTGTATCATTGACATGCTTCCCTGAATTAACTTCAGAAAAGAGCTCTGTAAATGTCTCCCAGCATATGGAGGTACAAACCATATCCTGAATGTATCAACAATCTCATCCCAAATAATCAGGGTACTTACATGACCCTGAAATTTTTCTCTATATTAGCTCAACCATCAGCGCTCTACCTCGCCATCAAATAAAAATGCAGCTAATGCAACTCTCCTCTAAGAAGTACAATGTAACTCATTAAGAGTTTTCTCTATTCACATCAGCCAATCCTTAACTGCTCTAGGCTCAATAACACCTGAAAGTTTAGGAGGTTGTAATCTCATGAAATTTTGTGAATATCTGTCCATGTCATCAGATTGGGTACCAACAACCTATGTGTGAGCCTCACCAACTAGTTGTGCTACTATACCTACAATCTAAGAAATTGCCTCAGCATTGATCACAAGAGCTGTACACTAAACCTGAGCTGCCTGACTAAAACTTTGAAAATTGGTTATATCTAGATCCGATTGAGGTGGATCAGCCATCTCAAAATACAACTGAATGCAACACATACATTTAAAGGAAATAAATAAATAAAATGAGCACCCAAAACTACCTAGAAGCATCTCACTCTTCTACAGATTAGCATTTATGGCTCTGTTATAATTCACTTCTCCAACCAATGCTCTGATACCAAAAATCTTGTCACAACCCGACCCAATATGACCGATATCACACAGGTCATACCGTATCCGATTGTGGCAAACCTGACTCCAACATTTGGTTGGAGAAGTATTAAAATAAAACTTCCAATTGCTACGAAGTGAAATACTACTGAATCTCAATATGATTTTTTATATATCATTCAAAACATATATAATCTGAAATTTATCTACAAGAGTACTTGGCAACAGAGAGCACAACAAAAATAAAAGTCAAGCATGCAAAAATCAAAACTAACCATAACATACTTACAACACAAATCAGAGTGTGTTATCCAAACTACTCAGCTCACTCCTTACCCTTGCCCGATCCTGAAAATAAAAGAAAAAGCAGGAATAAGCTAACACGGCTCAATGGGCTATCGTACCTAAAACATAAATCAATAATCAAAAAAATTGAAAACATTTTGCTAAATCATATACTGAAATTAAATACAATTAAATAAATACTTGAATGAACTAAATTATAAGCAATACTTCGTGACAAAATCCCGCATCGGTAGCCCATTGGCTCTGGCATAACAACACTTAGGTAACATAATCTCATCTGCATGACAGAATCCCACCTCGGTCGCCCATTGGCACCGGCATAACAGAATCTCACCTTGGTCGCCCATTAGCGTTGGCATAACAGAAATCTCACCTCGGTCGCCAACTGGCTCTGATGTAACAGAATTCTACCTCGGTCGTCCACTGGCACTGGCATAATAGAACTCTGCCTCGATCGCCTATTGAAGCCAGCATAACAGAATCCCACTTTTTATTTTTTTTATTTTTTTTTTAACAGAATTTCACCTTGGTCGCCCACTAGTGCCGACATCACAATACTTTACAACATATTTTTCAATGCATTTCATTAATTAAAACATAATTGGATTGAATTCGAAAATTGCCAAAATGCCCCAATGGTAGACAGCAGAAATACAACTGAGTGAAAATTAACAATTTTAAAACATAATCAAATTACCATAAATTGTGTAAAATATTGTTCTGAAGCTTTAACTGAACTGAAGCACTATTTTTAGATGTTAAAATAAATTTATGAGAAGACAGAAATTATTGTTTTTTCAAAATCACATGGCAAAAAATTTTTAGAATATACTCAAAATGTTCGTAATCACAATCTCTATAACATATAAAAATTTACGAGGTGAAAGTTTTACCAAAATAAAGTTATCGTCGTTTTTCGGTAACGAAAATACAAATTTGATTTGATCGAAAAAATATCAAAAACATAAAATTATTAAAAATTTGAAATATGCAAAACATTACAACCTACCTCGAGACAAGCAAATTTTCTAATTGGGTCGACAGACAAAAATGACTCTACGATCGCCAAAACCAAGCTTTTCTCTCTCATCTCTCTTTTTGTCTTGAATTCTCCAATTTTTTCTCTGTAAATGCATGAAATGAATAAAATGAATCTTAAATAACTTTAAACTTAAGTGACTTTAGATATTTTATAAAATAATAATATAATAATGATACTCTAATGAACTTTTAGTATGAAATTTATAAAAAATCTAATATGTATTCTAAAAAATTTAGAAAAATATCCATAAAATAACTTATTTTATTTAAAAATTTTAGGTGAAATTGGCTTGCAAAATGGACACCTGACGCTCCCAAAACCCCACTGTTATCGTCACATATCGATTTCTTAAGGGATTTCACCAGTGCCAAAAAATTATGAAAAAAATTAGAGAAACTAAAACACAACAATAGAGATGCTATGGAGAAGACGGTTTATGATTTAGGCTTATAATGACTTAAATAAATTATTGAATGCTGCAGGAAAAATGAAGTTTTCAAAATTTGAGTTGCAACACCATCAGTTTAGCTACTTACCATGATAGTGATATGGCAGCAGCTTGCAAGGGGCGGGACAAGGAGGGTTGGTCCAGTAGGATCCGGACCATGGAGGGGAGAACCACACAGAATCTAGGGGAGAATTTTGACCCCCATGTGGGGCCCAACAAGGAATGAATTCATTATGTTAGGAGAGGAATTAAAGAGATGATCAATTAGGAAAAGATTTCCAAATTGAATTCAAATTAAAGAGGGAAAGATTTCTTAATTGAATTTAAATTGAAGAGGGAAATTAATATGGAAAGAAATGTGTTTTGGAGGGAATTTGACAGCTTATTTAAGGCTAGTTCTAGAATATATTTTTCTTCATGCATGTTTTGATTTGAGTATTTTGTAGTTCTTTTTTTAGGGTTTCCTAGCGGCATCTAGTTTGTTGGGAGAGACGCTCTACCTCACTAATTGCAGATCTCTTGTATCTTTTTTTTTTGTTGAGTTATTAATAAAAAAGCAGTCATAATTCCTCAAATTCCTACAATTTTCTTACTGATTTAACTTCCATGACATATCAAATTAATATCAGAGCGATGTCCTGGGCTAAAATTTCAGCTCTTGTTATTAATTTTGCTTGTGTATTTTATCCCTGTCTTACTGATTTCTGTTGTTTGAAGACCAAAGTCACCATTTTTGGTAGTTTGTTGCGATTTGGAATCTAGATTCGTGAAGCAAAGAAGATGAAGGCGTTGGAATAGGAGGTGAAACAATTCAAGGCCGGAATGGAGGAGAAATATTCCGGAATGAAAGGGAAGTTCACAACGGTAGAAGAAAGGTTGTCATCCGTGAAAATTTGATTTGAGAACATTGAAGACATGATGAAGAAATTAATCGAGAAGTAGTCAAAGGTTTCACCGGCTATTTCGAAGGCTGCTCTAAAAGGAAAGAGACTTCATGAGGATGATGACGAAGTGGAGATGGTCTTCTCTCAAGAACCATCCCGAAGGGCTCCAATGGGAGGTGCATCAAGGTGCCTCGAAGACGGGACAACAATAAGAGGGGAGGCCAAAGATTTTTGGAGACTACCTAAGAAGAAGGGAAGGTGGACCAGAGGAAGCAATGGTTAGGCCAAATCATGGGGTCCAAATCAGCCAAGGGAGGAAGAGAGAGAATCACATCAATACTACACGGGAGAAACTAACGGAGGAAGAAACCATTTGTGTATGGAGGCAAGAGCAAGGAAGTTAAAAATATTAATGTTTGAAGGGGAAGATGTTCAGGGATGGGTGTATCGGGTGGAGCATTACTTTGCTATCAATGGACTGACGTAAGGGAAAAAACTCATTACGACAAACCTATGTTTGGAGAGGAAAACACTAGCTTGGTTTCAGTGGAGAGAAGCCACGTATCCGATCTATTCTTAAGGGGAATTCAAGGATTGCTTATTAGAATGTTTCCGAGCCATTTGGAAAGAAGACCTCATCGAGCAGTTCTATGTCTTAACACAAGAAGGGACTGTTATGGAGTAACAGAAGAAATTTGAGCTACTGTCAAAAAGACTGAGGGTAATTTTTGAGGGGTTGGAAGAGAATTTTATGAGGTCATACGAGCAAAGCTCAGGGGTGTTGAGACCTAGAGGACTAAGAGAGACGATGGAGCCGGCGCAAAGGTTAGAAGAGAAACATCAGAGGGAGAAGATCAGTTGGAGCAACATCATGGGAGAGGCTTACCGGAGTACCACCACGACCTTGACACCAAAGACCCATACAGTGTCATTTTAGGGGAAGCACCGAAAGAGAAGAGCACTGGAGTTCGCCCTGGAGGCAATTTAAAGCACCTCACAGAAGTAGAAGTGCAGGGTAGACGAGCAAAAGGGTTATGCTTCAGGTGTAATGAGAGATTTACAACCAAACATAGGTGGAAGAATCGAGCCCTTCAGGTTTTGATGGTCTGTAAAGAGGAAGAGAAGAGCGAGAACGAGATGGAGGATGTTGTGGTGGAAACATAGCACCTACATATTGACGTGGCAGAAGTGTCCCTAAATTCTGTAGTGAGGTTCACTCCCAATCACACCATGAAGGTGAGGGGGCAGATCGGTGAGCATTTCGTGGTGATGTTGGTGGATAGTGAAGCTATACATAACTTCATCTCAAATTGGGTCGTGGACCAATTGAGGTTGAAGTTAGTGAGGACTGAAGGATGTGGGGTGATGATGGGGACGTATAAGAAAGAGAGGAGTCGAGGGGTATGTAAAGGGGTGGTGATGACCTTGCAGGATATTCAAGTCGTGGAAGACTTCCTTCTCCTGGACTTAGGAAGCACCATAGATGGCTATCCAAGTTACTTGGACATGACTTTGAGATCTAATACTAGTCGGTCTAAGAAAATAAAGCAACAGATGTCTTGTCCAAGAGGCTTGAGGAACCATAGTTGACAGCCTTATTGGTGTTAATGATCTTAGACTGGAAAGCATTGAGGTAGAGTGAGCAAGATGAAGGGTTGAGAAAGATCATGGAAGATTTACTAAAGGGACCAGATAATCACCTGGATTATGCTCTAAGGGGGGGGGGGGGAAATTATTACATCCAGACAGAATACCGAGCATACCAAGTATACCGAGTGCTGTATCGAGCACGGTACCGAGCACTTTAGTGACGTGGCATTAGGGCTGTCAATATTTGACACGACACAAAAATCCGACCCGGCTCCGACCCGAAAAATTTGGGTTGATTAATTAAAATAATTAACCAATAAATATATTTTAAATTACAGTGCCCTCAAAATTTTTAAATAACTCTCAAATTTCTCTTAAAAAAATCAATTAATTTCATTTAATTTTGACTAATTAAAAACAAATTAATTGATTGATAAAAAATTCAACTTTAATTGCTCCAAAATTGTTTAAAAAAATTTAATAATTTTCTTGAAATTTTGGCAGCCTCTCGGCATCACCTCCCCACCGAGGGAGAAATCGGGACGGCAGTGCCGTAATTCTTCCTACCCGGACCTAAGGTCGACGGCGTAGGGCCTTCGATTTCAAACCATCTCACCAGGATCTAAGATCTACTGCGTGAGGTCTTCAATTTGGAATCATCCGCCCAGATCTAAGATCGATGGCGCGGGTCTTCAAATTTTAAAACCATCTGCCCGGATTAAAAATCAACGGCGCAAGTCTTCAATTTCAAACCATCCCGGTAGGACCTAAAGTACAACAACCGAGGTCTTCGATATTTATTTGAAAGTCTTCTTCTTCTTTTATTATTATTATTATATTTAGATAAATTATATTAGATATATAATATTATATAAATAATAATATGATATAAATATATCATAATATATATTTATATATAATATTATATATTTCATTAAGCATTTCAAAGATTGTGTTCATTTCGAGGCATTCAATATCATATATACATAAGGATTTATGTCAGATTTACACTAAGCCAAGCCAAACCGATTTTGTGCACGCATTGAATCTCGACTATGAGTAAATCCCTCGGTTCTGCAGATTTATGGGATTTGGCCGAAGGATCGCATGAAAGGAATAAAATTACCTTCACAACAGGAAATTCCTGTTGTTGTTTCCGGTCAAAATGTCGTTCTTCCGATCCAATAGGTACGGAAAGTTATCGAAGGAGCAAAGCCGGGAGGACCACGGAGAAGCAGCATAAGCAACAAGTGCAATCTCTACACCGCCTGCGGAGGAATAAAGTCGGACGGCCACGGAGAATCGAAGAAGTGGCGTCCAATCTCCTCCCTCCCGCAAAGCAGCGAAGTCGAACGATAAGGGGCCGAAGAAACGACGTTGAGACGGGACCGGCAGCGTCAGCTGCGGGTCAGGCGTGGGGGTCGGACGTCGAAGTCGGACAACAATGAAGGAACCGAATGAGTGATCCGTGCGATTTCTCCCTCTCCAGCAAAGAAACGAAGTCGAACAGAAACGGAGGAACCGAATGAGCCAGTCAAGAATCTCCATCTTCGGTTCTCCCTTTCTTTTTATCGTGAAGCAACGGTTGTTGCGTGAAGGGATGTGTCGTTTTGGCGAGATGGGGCCGGATTGAAGGCGGTTGCTTTAAAAAAAAAAAAAATTTTGTTAGTTAACAACCGGCGACATTAACAAAGGACTTGGAGGTGATCTTGGAACCCATGGAGATAGCTGATACACGACAAGAGACAATAGGAGCAAAAAGGTCCTAGTTCGATGGAAGGATCTCCCTAAGTATGAAGCTACATAAGAGTCATATAAGATAATCAAGAGATAGTTTTCATCATTCCACCTTGAGGACAAGGTGCATTTCGAGGAGGGGAGTATTGATATGACAACAGACTGCAGAGGGCAGGACAGGGAGGGTTGTACAAGCCAATCCAGTAGGATCTAGTCCAGTTAGAGACGGACCAAGCGAAATCCGGGGGGGGGGGATTTGGACCCGCTTGTGGGGCGCAACAAGGAATTAATTCATTATGTTAGGAGAGGAATTAAGGAAATAATCAATTAGGAAAAGATTTCCTAATTAAATTCAAATTGAAGAGGAAAAGATTTCCTAATTGAATTCAAATTTAAGAGAGAAATTAAATGGAAAGAAAGCTATTTTAGAGGGAATTTGAGAGCTTATTTAAGGTTGGTTCTAGGATTTATTTTACTTCATGCATGTTTTGATTTGAGTACTGTTATATTTCTTTTCCTTTGATGGTTTTCTAGCGGCGTCTAGGTTGTTCGGAGAGACGATCTACCTCTCTAATTATAGATTGCTTGTATCTAGTTTTCTTGTTGAATTATTAATAAAAAATCAGCCATAATTCCTCAAATTCCTGCAATTTTCTACTGATTTCTTGCTTATTTTACTTCCACGATGTATCAATGCATCAAATACTAATAGTTTTGTACATGTCCAAAGGATGATAGCAAAAAGCTAGATAAATGAAATAATAAATAGATGAAGCAATGCATGTAAAACAGACGCGGAAACATAACAATATTCATTAATATAGACATGAAGAACAAAATAATAACTAAGAGATTTCGTAGAAACTGAGCCTAAAATTCTAACATAAACAAGTAAATAGATAAAATCAGGATAACTTGCCCATCAACGAGTTCAACAAGCCTTGGGTACAGCTTCTGATCACGCAGGCTGTTAATTTCTAAGACGGTAGAATCCATCGACTGCATATCAACAATGTATCTTGTATGCAACTGGCTCACTGATGCTTTGAGCTTTTCCAGAGATTCAGATTCCACACCACGTTTTTTCTGTTTATTCAGGAAATAGAGCTTCCTCTGGTATTCAAATTTCATAAGCTCACCAGCCTGTATTCAAGGATACAAGCACCAAAGAGTTCAGTATTTCCGGGAAAACTATAGCAAATAAAGGGTCACACTGCTATTTAAAAGTAGAGTCCACAATACAGAAAAAAAAAACAGGCACTCAAAATCATGACTAGACTTTAACCTGATGTTCAAAATATCCATCAGCATCATCCACGTATGACATTATCATGATGAATGGAAATTAAGAATATTCTGCAAAAAATGTGCGCAAGCATATAGGCACTCAAATCATAACTGTATTATATTGTATGTAATATGTTAAATATAAACATAAATAGTTGCAGATAATATGTATATCTTAATCTGAAAAATAAAGATGTCCATCTACAAATGCTCAAGTGAATGAATTCTTGCAGGAAGATAATGCAGAACTGTGTATTGGTGACTCGATATTTACATATGGGAATATCCTCCTATGAACAGCTGCATGTTTACATCGGCATATACATACATTAGTATATGCATCACACATACATCACAACTTACAAGCGCATGCATTTTTCCAGCCATTTATGCTATATTTAATAGTGAGTTCATATTTTCCTATTTTCATTAACTTCCCTCCAAAGGAGTAATAAACACTTCTCTCCATCCTCGATCATGAAAATGAAAGCATCCTTACATATTGAGTTGACTACTGATTCAAATAGGCAAATAGCTGCTGCTTCGTTCTCTTTCTAGAAAAAAAACTATGGATCATGTTACTGAACTTGGTTAATTAACATGAATATTCCTCAATAAGCTGAAGACTTTTTTTAGGTATGCATTCCCTCTTGCTACATTTAAAAAAACTTTTTTGAGAATACAAATCCCCCGCATTGGTGACTTATGGGGTATGTGGTATTAGAAGGGAATTTATGTGTATATATTTTATTATGCGGGGGCAACGGCCATTTAACATAATTATTTTTCTTCTAGGGAATTGAATAATTCCCTAATTGCTATAAGCATCTATAAATACTCATAAGATGAATAAACAACCAAAAACTTTCTAGCCACTTCTTTAGTCAATATGGTATCAGTGCAATATTAAAGTTTTCTTCAGCCTTTGTTTTTCTTGCCTTTCATTATTATCCTCCTCATCATGCCTAAATTTTTTTGCCTTACCTTCCAAAGAATCGACTATTATAAATAGTAAAGCTTAGACTAGTTCTGCCGAAGAAGAATTTCGGGGACTACAAATCTCATGTCATTTGAATGAAAAAACTACTTAAAATTGACTTAGATTATGAAGACCCATCTTTTTTATCCTCCTATGGATTTGAAACATCCAAAGTTTGAACTTTTAGATAAGCAAACTCGATGATTATGCCATAGTTATGGAACATCACAATGCCTAAAATCAGTGGATCGTACATATTACTAAATATTGCAAAAGAATTTTGGGAAGCTGTCAAACAAATTTAGTCAAAAGTTTAAAACGTCGCTCTCATCTATCAGATCAAGGTGAAGCTCTCAAAAATGAAGCAAGGTAACCTCTCTAACATTGAATATTTTTATGCAATAAAGGTCTAATAGCTAAAACTATGTTAATATAAAGGATAGGGATGATGTTGTAGCTCTAAAATAATGTAGAAAGAGAAAAGGGTTTTTGAGCCTTTTGTAGGACTCAGTATTGAATTGGGCAAAACTAGTATTTAAATCTTCAGCAAAGTGAACCTACCATTCATAAATGAGGTATTCTCGATTATACAAAACAAACAAGGAAGAAGAATAATAACGTTTGATACTCCCAAATCTATAGAGTAGGCCATGAGCCATACAACCACATAAACTCAAGGAAAATGACTTACTTCGACTGAATCTTCCCAAAACAAGGACAAAGTCTTTCCTAAAAGCTACATGTGGTGCAATTACTACTACAATAAAAAGAGGCATATTAAAAACTCTACAAAAAGCCCCAAGGCTATGGTGAAAACAAAGAAATCCAATTAAAATGGTACGTTTATCTCATTAAACAAGAAAGGCTCAACTCAAAAGAAATTTCCAAGCTAAGGAACTTCCTCAACTCTTTGAAAAATTTTCCTGGTCAAGCACTCTAGTTCATAATAATATAGATTCTAATTCTTATACATTTGAAACCTCAAGTAACTCCCCTATAATAACATTGAAACTAGATTTAAGAGCCATTGATCATATGACAAACTTTGCCAATAATTTTCAAACCAACAAATCTTATCTCAACAATAGAAAAATAAATAATAGTTATTGTAGGTCAAGAGAATCTTCCCATTTCTCCGACATTTACTCTCAATAACGTTCAACATGTTCCTAATATTGTAGTAAATATTCCATCTATTCATAAAATCACAAAAAGACCACAACTACAAGGTAGCTTTTTTTTCCCCTAACTATGGTTTATTTTAGAACTCATTAAGAGGAAGATGGTAGGGCAAGAGAAAATGATGAACTATTCTTGTTTGAAAATAGTAACCACTTATCTTGATCCTCGTCTCTATTTTAAATAAAGACACTATTTTATATCATCATCACAGACCAAAGCATTCTTTATTTAAAACCCGACAATATATATTTCATTATCTTTTTATAAATGTTAATTTTCATCATAAGACTTACAAAATAGCTAAATATCATAGAGTTCCTCTTCTTGAAAGTAAATTCAAATCCTCTACTCATTTTATAATAATTCTCTTTGAAATTTGAAAACCATAAAAAACCTCTAATACTTTTGGGGTTATCACATTCATTAATAATTGCATTCATATGACATATGTCTCTCTTATAAAATAAAAATTTGATAATAGTCATATTCTTCTAATATTTATCTCTAAGATACAAAACAAAGTTGGTGTTAACATAAAAAAAAAACTAGGATTGATAATATTTAAAATTATGTTAATCAATTTTTAACTTCATTTCTTAATAAAAAATGTATTAACTGCCATTTTTCCTACCCTTACACCCCACAACAAAATGCGATGGCAAAAAGTAAAAATTTTCTCCTTAAAGTTATCAAGACTCTTCTCTTCCAAAATTATATTCCTAAAATACCTTTGGGAGAAACTTTCCTAATCTAAACATATCTAATTAAGTCTTCGTTTGGGACAGCTTTATTACTGCTTTAAGAAGCAGTAAAAAAGCCTTCCCAAACAAAACCTAAATGAATACTCTCAAAAGTGATTGATTTAAAAGTTTCCTAAACCATCTTGTTATATTTTTTCCCTCAAATAAAATTTTCTCAAAGTTTCCTACAAAAATTTTTTATTGTGTCAAATGTTCACATCCGCAAACAATGCCAAGGCAAACTTGATCCAAGGGCACTTAATGTATCTTTTTAGGATATTCACCAACTTAAAAAAAAAAGTATAAATATTATCATCCAATCAAGAAAAACAAAGCTTCTTTACTCAAAATTTATCTATTGACTCAATTTTTTTATCTAGATCTATCCCAAGTTGACCCAAATCTGCTACGTTAACCCAAACAATTTTTAATTAGCTCATACAATTCAGCCCATACCCAATACCGAACTTTACTGAACCTAATTGGTTCATTTGGTTTAGCCATTACCAAAGAAGGCTATATATCAGCCTCCTTAGCATGCCTGACGCCTCTCCAAATCAGGTGATGGGAGATTGAATGGCTAGTGATGCACGACGGGGATGAACCGAGCAAAGGTGGTGCTGAAAACTTTTTTGCACGATCGTCTGACGTCCTCAAGGGCTCTTGCCGTTCATCTATAAAAAATTTGGGCTACGATGGATATTCAACAAGTCGTTTAGGCAATTGCATCTGGCGGGCTGAAAGAATCAAGGGGAGGGAGTCATTTTTCGAGTGAGAAGAGAACTTGGAAGAACTTTCAGAGGTGAGGGACCTGACCGAATCCCTATCTTCTTATTTGCCTACTGCTGCTTCCAATATCAAAAAGAACCGGAGTTTGGCGGGTTCGATCTTCATAGAATCTGGCGAGAAAGCAGACGAGGAGCAAATCGGAAAAGTTGCCCCTCTACTATACGAAACTTCCTACGTTATGCCAGCCATCGGACGAAAGCTCCGGTGAGGTAATTTCAAATTCTCTTGTGGGATGTTTGTGGCAAAAACCCTAGACATCTAGGTCAACTGGGATTAAAACGGGTTCTCCCTTCTGTCGTCGCCGGCGAAATCTGTATCTCCTTCATGGGAGGCTCGGATTACACGCGGGAGGGAGAAGACAGTGAGGATGTCGTCGTATTATTGGTTTTGGATCCGCTAAACCTTATTCGCATGAGATCCACCATTCCATCAAGACCCGAACCCCACGATTATAAAAATATTATGAAAATAAAATTCTTTTTTAGAATTTTCTCTCTTTATAATTGTTGTTTTGGAGCTTCCTTTAGACTTCAAAAAATTATCTCATCTTCCTTAGACTTCAAAAAATTATCTCATTAATTTTAGAAACTCTTAAGAGCTCAAACCATTTTAATAAGCCTTAGGGGCTATTTGGTATCAGATTTATGCCGAATTTATGGTAAATCCTGTCAAATGATTTTTTAGCTCTATGTAAATCTCAGTCCTCGATAAATCTCGGATTTATGACTAAATCGAGGATTTACTAAATCCCTTTGTTCGGCGGATTTGCGAATTTAAGGACTATGGGATTTACGAGCTTATGAGCGAGCTAGCTCCCGTCGTGAAGGAAGTAGGTGGTGAAAGTTACCTATGCAGTGAGCTAGCTCCCGTCGTGACTTCCGATCCGATGTCTTCAAAGAAAGTGAAGCAACAAGCAAGCTCTATCGTGCGAATCATGCACTGCACACGAAGCCAAAGCAGCCACGAAGAAATGGCGACGACGACGACGAGGAAAAGCGAAAAAGCATGGGATAAGAGGAAAAGCAAACCCTATATGACCTACATTATTAAGTAATTTAAAATTAACACCTAAATAATTAATTTGATAATTAGTACTAATTAAACTAATTTCTAATTATATTATTTATCATTATACTATATTAAATTCAAACCACATTAAATTTAATTTCTAAACAAACCAACTACCTTAAATCCCGAATTACGTTGTCAAATAATCTTTCAAAATTTATAAGGATTTAGCACATGTCATACCAAACAATTTTCAAGAATTAACACCCTCTAAATTTATTAAATCTGGATTTACAGGATTTACTAAATCCCACTAAAGTCAAATCCTACTTATTGCCAAACAGCCCCTTAGATTTGCCTAAATTTGGATTGAAATAAACTCAATCCAAACCTCTTCTCTTTAAGTTCTTCATCCTAATACTCTTTCTAAATCCTACATTGAGGCTCCCAAGTGACATTTAAAGAACTATAAAATAGCATTAGTCTAATCTAGTGCTAAAATCTATGTACTTTTCTAATGATGAATTAGAATGATGAACCTCAAAAGGAAATTCCTGGATTCTGAGTCTATAGATCTAAGCTGTTGTATATGGTAAAAGCTCAAATGCCTTTTATATTTTTCTTTTTATGAGATTATATTATTGCCTAAGTCACACCAGCCTTTCTTATTATTATTTTGATTGATTTTAGTGATTTGATTCTAGTACACACTAGAAATTCTATGTTCTTTTGTGTCTTCATATGAAATGAGACAAACAAAGTCAATGAGATCATACTCTTTTCATAAAATATTCTTCTTATGAAAAAATTTCAATTCTTACAATGTTCTTTTGTGTCTTCATATGAAAAAAAAAAATCTTGCATTCAAGTTGCCTACAAAGTAACCAGGCATCTAGAATCAAATCATAGAAAGGGAATTTTCTACAAAAAATCTAAAACTAATCACCAATAGGTTGGATCTACTTGAAGATGTTGCATAACACTGAGATAAAATCTTGTAACATAACAAGAAGAGGCAAGAACAACTTGTTATGGTCAAGTGCTGAATTTAAATTCAGAGAATAATTCAAATTATCTGTGAACTTTATAAGTTAAAATAATACTGGACAACTTAAAAATCAAATGAAAATTAACTATGAGGATATATTGTGATGATAAATCTATCACCAGCTTTATCCACAATCCAATATGACATGATCAAACCAAACATGTTGAGTTAGATAGGCATTTTATAAATTAACAAAATTTTGAAGAGTGGGTTAAACTCATCAGCATATTCACCAAAGGTTAGTGCAATCCTACATTTACAAACTTGAAATATTAGATCTCTATCATTCAGTTTGAGGGGGATTTTAGAGTGTACAAATCCCATGGATTGGTGAATTAAAGGGATATTTGGTGCTGGAATATAATGCATATATATTTTATTATGTGGGGTCGATGGTCATTCTATGTAATTGTTCTTCTCCTTAGGAATTATATAATTTCCAAATTTTTTGTAGGTATTACTTGCACATGAATACTCATAGGATGGATAAACAATTAAAATTTTGATGCCATTTCTTTTTTTCTATGAACTCCAACATAACATACTTCAGATAGCTTATAATTGCATATTATGCACGACTTGTTCAAAGAAACACCTGCATTCTTTTGAAAGAAAGTTGTTTGGAGATGAGTTTACAGAGAGACGCTGTTAGAGTTTTTTTTTTATATCCTAGAAAATATTAGAAATGATCTTTCTTTATTAGATTTAAACAAGAATTTGAATTTTAACTAAACAAAATGGAGAAAAAGGATTCATGTAGCCGACCCCACGTAGTGGGACAAAGGCTTGATGATGTTGTTGTTGCAACTTAAGTATGTTTTTTGTATTTTACTGTTAGCTTTAGGTGTTCTTTCTTTAGTTTCTTGTATGGTTTGTTTTTCCATTGGTGTAAGTTTTTGTGTCTTTAAATAGACTCTATAGGTTGTTATTAGATGAATGATTAAGCAATAAAGTATCTAATTTCAGCTGCTCTCTCTCTCCCCTTCCCTCTCTCTCTATCCTCCTCTCTTCCAAAAGCTGAAGAAAGCTTCTTTCCTACCCAAGAATCTCAACAAATGCTCTAAGGCTGAAAACAACTCCAAAGCCTGATGTTTAAGGCTTCATTTGGGACAACTTACTTATTCCTTTACGAAATAATTTTTAGTACAAAATTTTTTAGTTTATAAAATTTTTGCACTAAAAAGCTGGTTTTGGTTTAGAAAACAGTAAGAAAGTCGGCTCAAACGAAGCTTAAGGCTTTGTTGGGACGGTTTTTTACTGCTTCTTGAAGCAGCTTTTTAATATAAAAATTAAAATTTTTTGTGCTAAAAAACTGCTTCAAGAAGCAGTAAAAAAACTGTCCCAAACGAAACCTAAATCTCAAGCTTTGCATGATTCAATATTTTGTGACATGCATTCTCTTTCATTAATTTGCAGCCTGAAAAGCACATCCTAATTTACAAAAGGAGGAATAAAAACTATCCACACAAATTACAATAAAAAAATAGCAATCTAGCATCAAGTCGTAAGACAATAAAGTCAAGAACAAAGAGCATAATAAGAAACACAAAAAGTTCAAAGAGTTCTTGAACAGATTCATTTACCTTAACTTCATCATAAAGTTTCTTCTCCCATGCAAGCATCTTATCCAACACTGTGGCATGAGTTTCCCACTTCTCATCATCTAAATCATCATTGGCATCAGCCTCGCTGCGGATGCCTTTAATTGACCTATTCCATGTGATAACCTTCAAGACTTTTTCAGAATGGTCAATATGTCCTGTAAAAAATCAATTAAAACCAGGGTGAAAAAAACAAGAATAATTATCAGAAAAAGACAGTTAAAGTGCTAAATAGCAGTCGTCAATGATAGAAAAAAAAATGACAGTTAGCTATACTAAGAGCATCTCCAACCTAAAATGTCGTGAAACTAAAAAATGCAGTGATTCATCTCCAATCGAACTCCATTTTTCCCCCTTTCGTAGGTAACTGTCGTCTCTTCTTTCACGCGGCAAGTTCGGTAGAGATATAAAAATGGCGGAGATAAACAGTGCAACGCCAATATTAGCGTCCCATTATTCGCCCGCAACCAAATAGCGGAAGTTTTAACGTTATGCTGGAGCGGGCGAGAGACGCCATTCAAGCGTTTGGAATTCGGTTGAAGATGCCCCCACGTAGAAAACATACCAGTGAAATAAAATAAAAAGCTTGTCATTTACAAACAGCACAAAGGTTTTCCCTTTAAATATTATTGGCCTTCTTCTGGCGGTTTTAACAACACTCAAATATATATTTAGTACTCAAATCCAATGCAAAAAGCTTGTCATCTTACAACCAGAAAGGAACAATTACAGCATAGCAATCTTTTTCCATCAAATGTAATCCAAAGGGACTGTTTGGTAGCAGCATTTAGGTCAGATTGAGATGAATGTGGGAGAAATCCAGCCAAACGGCCTAAAATGCAAAACCAAATCTCATGGCAAATGAATATTGGAAAATTCAGCCTTTTCTTGCTAAATCCCGGATTTTTGTGAATTTAAGAAGTCCTGTTGACTTGAGAGGAAGAATTTGTTCATTAAATCCATTCTATAATCAAACAGTCATTATTTAATAAAATTTATCATGAATATTACCAAACAGTTTTTAGGATTTAGGCCCGAAAATTCTGATTTTACGTTAAATCTTGAATGCTACCAAACAGCCCCAAAGGTTAGGGAAATCACCTCGATTATCCGCGAAATTGGAGTGATAGTGCAGCCTTGTTGCCTCAAGCATTTTTGAAGCCTCCTTCGCGCTTTCATAAGCCTTGAGGAAATGGTCATCCAGCTCATTCAGAATTTGCAGGAAGCTAAAACTATGAGGAACAGCGGGAACCATCTTCCCTCGCTTGCTCTCCGACCCCCCACCTGAAGACCCTGTCCGATGATGGTGCGATGAGCTGCCGCTCTGCCTCGGCTTCCTCACTATCTTTTGCTGTTGAGTCTGTGGCGGTTCGGCAACAATCTTCTCCGGGATCACCGTCGCTGGGACCGGAGCCGTGGGATCCTTAATAGCAGCAGCGGTAGAAGATTCTGTCTGGGCAAAATTTTCCGCTTCCTTATTGAGCATCGATTCCTCCGGCTGACCGAGAGATGGAGCGGGGATATTCTCGGTTTTGAATATGCCGAAGAAATCCCAGTTCTCGTCGGGAGCTGGGTGCTGCAGCGGCGGTTTGGTTTCTGAGGGTTTTGGTGGTGCAGGAGGTGCCGGAGGCGTCGCGGGGGCTCCGGAGCTGTCGTCAACAGTATCCACCTCAGAATCATCCACAGTGGCCTCCGTATCGTCTTCTTCGATTATCTCCGAGTCTTGGGCAGATTTACTCCGTCGGACACTGGAAATTGGTAGACCGGGCATACTGGCCGCGCGCTGTAAGGGGGAGACGGTTGTGAGATGGTCGGGTGGAGGAGGAGGCGGAGGGAGGTTATCTTGCGGGGGATGTACAACTGAGGCGCCAGTACCAATAGCAACGGCGGCTGATGATGAAGGGAAAGCGGTTTGGCCGGCGGGGGCGGAAGAGGAAGATGGGAGGACGGTGGAAGCGAGGTGGAGATCATGGACCTCTCCCTGGGCATAATCGGAGAGGGCGGCGCCGGTGTTCTTGAGAGCCATGGTGTAAGCGGAGTGGGCGGCGGCGAAGGCGTTGCGGGACGTGACAGCCGACTTCATTAATTGCTTCCTATCCTTGCATCGCGCCACCAATTCCTCGTTCTCGATCTTCGATTGCGTGCAGCCCATCGTACTAAGCGATTGCTTGTGACTGAAAACAGCTTCCGATTCCGATCAATATCGCCGGAGACTTCAGGTGGATCGTTTATATCATCGGGAATCCGCCGCCGCCTCTAACTTTTCTGTGTCTGCAAGCTTCCAGGTCCGTCAGTAGACTTTTTCTTTATTTTTCGCTCTCCTAAGCCAAAAGAATATTTTCCTACTCCTTAATTGATTAGATTTTTTTTTTTATGGAACAATGTATCTACCCAAAGTACCTTCTAATTTTATATAATATATTAATTAAAGTATAAAATTGTATATTAATTATAAAGATATTTACATATGTACCATTATCAATCTCCCCTAATAAAAAGTTTAGCATCAATTTATATATTTGAAATAAAAAAATAATCACATATAATATAAATATAGAATACATGTTGGCAATAAAAAATAGGGGATTTATATATATATTATTTTATTTCATGTTATTTATATATATAATATCTAAAATTTTAATATTATAGCAATAATATACCATCACATATAAAATTTAATTTAATTTTGAATATGGTTAGTTATATCACTAGATTATTCAATTGTATTTGAACTACTTAAGTATACTATCAATAAACATATTTTAGACTACAAAATTGTTTATATGCTGTGAATATACTTATATTGATATAATTATAGAGTGATGAAGATAGGTATTAGTAAAATGTATTAAATATATGTAACATACTAAATATATAGATACATGAAACTCTAGAATGATGACGATTTGGTGATAAACTTGAATAAACATGTGCTTAAAGCCATGATAAAAATGGAATGCCTGGACCCTTCAATACAAAGAAGGCTCACTATTCTAACGGTCGTAAGTAGGCTTGTGTTGGTATCGGATTTTAATCAAGCGGGACTTTAACGCTCGGGTATTTACGCAATGTTGCGAATGCATCTACAGGTGTTGTGGGCGTGCATTAAATGCCACACGGGATTACACAGATAATAATCACCGGATCTCAATCTACGACTCAAGCATGGCTTTAGTTAAATCCAGATTTATAGATAATATGAGGAGAGGTATACAGCCGGCTATATGTAGTAGAATTCGCGAAGCGGGCACATTATAAGTGCTGAGAAGAATGAAGCGTATGACCCTACACAAAGAGGTGTCACTAGAAAGTTACCTTCAAACTAGAGCCAGACGGAACATCACCGCAGTTATGCTTCCGCATCATAATTAATGGAGTAATCAACTTGATCCAGATCCGGGTTAGCGAAAGGTGTCGAGCAGCGGCTGAAGTTTGAATCAAAGTCCGAGAAGCGAGCACTTGTGAGAATCGAAAGCTATGCAGAGAGCAGACTCATCTATATCTGCGCCTGCAAAGCATTATCGGAGCCGTGACATACATAACTAATCAATAGTAGTTGATAATGACAGGCATACAACCCTACAAAGGAGTACACCCTATGTATTAACGATTTATTGATTACTTAATTAAATATATGAATTATAGCATTATTAATGGCTTAATTTAACAACGAATTATAAAAGATGTAATATGGATATAATTTAGTTGCTAATTCTACACTATAATAATTTGTTTATTAATATATTAATAATAAAAAATAATTAAATAATTAAATTATATAATTTAACTTAATTCCAATTAATTAATTTATTAAATACAATTATTTAATTAAGTATAACTTAATATATATTATTATATAGAACACTAATGTAAATAAATGTTATCGAATAATCTTTGTATATTATACATTCATTCCTATACCACATTTTAATTACATTATGACTAGAAAGTTCGTGCTCGGGACAAGAGTCGAACAATACCACAGAATTAGAGCTCGCAGAAGCACATGCTGCAAATTTATAACACCAAGATGGCACTAAGGTCGAGAGAGTAGAGCGAGATAGAGCACTAACGGAAAAGAGAAGAAATTGAAACAAAGGGAAAACTCCATTTGCTGGATCTCTAAAGATTATTACATAGTGTTATACTTAAATTACTCATAATTTTACAATTATTATAATATAAGTATGGTAAATTCAATATACTAATATATAATTCGTGCATCAATTTAAACTACTACTAATTTTATCTATGAATATGTAGATTAATTTCATAGTGTAATATTAAATATTAATATACTTACGATTTAGATTACAAAATATAGATATTAATATATCTATTATTAAATATATAATTAATTGTGTAAATAATAATTAGTAAGTAATTTGTACTTAACATAATATTAAATTTATAACACATTATATTTTTTATTTTTAATTATAAATTTATTTTTAAGTTATAATTATATTTTTCACATTTAAATCCCTAACTGCTATAAATCCTGAAATATGTTACCAAAATTTTTTTCAGAATTTAACATTTGACATACCAAACAATTTTTAATATTTACCACATTTCAGATTTACTAAATCCGGATTTAAAGAATTTATTAAATCCCACTAAATCTAAATCCCACTTTGTTGCCAAACAGCCCCTAAAAGTCGCGGTCAGCTACGTTATACATCGTAATCCCCTAAGCCGGCGACCATTGGAAGCTCGGGTCCGGCGAATTTCGGGGCTCCGGCGCGGTTATTCTCCTTTACCCGTTCTTTTCATCTTCTTCTTTCCTGATTATCTCTCCTTGCTTTACCTGTTCTACTGCTTCTACTTCGAATTCTCCGGGGAGGTGAGTAACTGTAAGCTTTTCTTGTGTAGTATCCAATCTCTTAGCCGGATAGGGTTAGATTAGTGTTTCAAATGTTCTATAAGCTACAGCATTGATATTTTTTGAGTAAAATTGAAACAATTATGCGTTTTAATCTCCATGGTTTTATGACTAACAAGGGCGTCTGAGGAATTGGGGGATAATATGGAAATAGGAGGAAGCGGGCATGTTCAGCAGAAGCAACTGGAGGATTGCACTGTTGCTAAGTGAGTTTTTTTATCCCATTTATATGCTAGATTAAAACTTGGGTTGTTCTTACCAATCGCCATCATCAAAGTAGCCCACTTCGTTAAAAAAGCAGAGAAGTTAAAAAAAATTATGAATTCAAACAGTATTTCTGTATTTCTATTTTAATTTTAGGAATATTTATCTTCAATATTTCCATAAAGAGTTCTATCGGGTTGTTTGACTGCAAGTAGGATTTACTGAATATTGTAAATCCAAATTCGGTAAATTTTCAAGACATTAAATCCTGAAATATGATGGATGCTAAATCTGGTTAAAGACTAGTAAACTATTTGGCATATATTTTCAATGTTTAAGATTTAGATGAAGGAGAAGAAAATGCAAAATAAGGTGAAGTGGTGTGAATCTCTTTAATCATATTTGACTCGAGATTTCCTAAATACGGGATTTGATCTAAAACATAATTTAAGAAGGCAGTACGATTCATGTGGCTAAAAAAACCATCTGGCAAGATTTTGCCTAAATCTACGTTAAATTTTGGCTAAATCTTGCAACCAAACAATCCTAGAGCGTAGCTTTTGGTTTTGTTACTCTTTAAATAGTCTGTCAATGATACTTCGTATTTGCCAAATCTTTTGAAGAAGTGCAATTTTCTTAGACAAGCATGCATTCTAATGATTTATGATGCATGTAAGGATGTAATAATCACTCCGGTCTAAGAGCTTAGATGCATTTTACTTCACTTGAGTGCTAGATGATGTAGATGGAAGCTTTGCAGTGGTGACTTATGCTCTTAACTATATGATGCACAATGTGCTCCTAGTTCAAGCTTTCATGCACTTATTTTAAAAGTTTGGTTGTTCTTTCGATTTTTGAACTTTCTCTCTATTGTGTTTTGTATTTTAGATCTCCTGCTATTGTTCTTTGTGGTTAGGTTTTTTCCTGCAAACTGTTCTTTGAAAAAAATGCGATGCTAATGGTTTTATACAGATTTTTTCTGTATAGCTACTCGGATATGGTTTAGAGATGATTGGGAAGATCCCACATATTTGAAACTGTGTAGGTTATTCGTCACTAGCAATTAGAATTTTAAAACAAACTTGATAGATATGAATTCCTTTGCTCAACATTAAAAATATTGGTTTAAGCCATTTCTTGTTGTTGTGAATTGTTTATATGAATTTTATGGAGGTCTTTTATGCAATCATCCTTTTCCTCTTCTATTTTATCTCACTATTTTTGCTAAATAAGCAAGGATTGCAATGGGGTCTGAAAAAATGATAATATAAGAGGGATGTGCTTTATTTAACTTCTTCATTTCCAGTTTAAGTTTTTCTTACACTCGTTTAATTAGTGCGCGATGACATTGCTTCTTGGGGTTGAGCTTGCTACTACTCATGGCTATAATTGAGTTATTATGTATTATTATACGTTGAATAATCTGAAGCTGTTGGCACCCATAATTTGATATAAGACCCCCATTAGGTCTTGGATATAGAATTGAGGAGAATGAGTTAAACCCTATTACCATGCATTTCATGAAAAATAAGATTTAATCTTCATCCAATCATGCCTTAGCCGTTTAAGCCCTATTGCAATGGAATATTTGTGGAAAAATTGTTGAAATGCTGATTGATAATTTTTATTGAAGTTTTGAATGATTCAACTTGAACTTTTCTCCTCCCTTTGATATGAGAATGCATAAAAACTTCCAATTCCTTCTCCCCTTGTTAACGATGATGCATGTTTGATGATATTTAGGCTTTGAACTTTGTTCTCATCTCTTGAAAAGTTTCCCAAGCTTCCTGGAAAGTTTTGGGTCCTTCTGGAAGATCATAACAGTTTCTCCTAAATTTTTGGTTTACAAATTGGATGATTATTCTTGTTCTCGAAGTCTCCTAAATCCCACTTAAGATTCATTTGCACTTGCAAATGGTTATTAATAAAAAAACTGAAAGAAAATTTTATATGAACTCTTTAGTGTTGTAACTAATCCATTGAATATTATAGTTGGCTCTTCTGGTGGTGTGATAGACCTATTTAATGTTCTTTATTCATCTGAGGTGTCTGACCGAGTAATAGTCGCTCTTATGGGGTTGATCAAAGAATTGTAGTTGTCACATCTACTCATGAAGTTGTCCGAATAATGCTAATAGTATATTTAAAATAGCCTTCCAAAAGACAGGATTGGCTCAGAATAGCTAATCAAAGTGATTTGGCCCATCCCATGTTGAAGCTAATTGATGCATGCCCCTTTGGCAAATTGTTGTAGCTTCAAATTTCAAAGAGCACAACAAAACTATTCACTTTCATTCGCAGTGGTTTATTAAATTTTTAATAATTTGATTGTATCATAAATAAATGCTTAAACTTTTAGTTCATTTTTAAAGACTTAGATGATAGTATCATAAATAAGAAATATTTTATTGATATATATATATATATATAACAATTAAATAGTGTTGGTGCTTTGCTAGCATGAAAAAAAAAACCAATAAATAATTGTAGTGCGCATAGAGAAACTTAGCTTTATACATGGTGTTATTATATCAATCAAGCCTTCTTGGGCTTTTAATTGAACCACCTCTCCGAAGTAGCTGTTACTTTTGTTCAAATGCAAGGTAGTTTGGTCAAGTATTTTTCTATTTCTATTGGATTACATCAAGGATCACCTTAAGCCCATATCTTTTTGCTTTAGTCATGGATGTTCTCACTAGACATTTGCAAGAGGTTGTACCGTGGTGTATATTTTTTGCTGATGATATTCTTCTTGTTGATATGACTAGAGAGGGAGTTGAAGGTAAACTTCAATTTTGGTGGTCAACGTTAGTGTCTAAAGGTTTTCATTTGAGTAGATCTAAAACCGAATATATAGAGTGTAATTTTAATCGTAATAGATCTAGTGGGGGGATTGTGACTTTAAGTCATTAATAAGAGTATACATTTTAGATATATTGGGTCTATTGTCTGAAGTGATGGTGAAATAGACGGGATATTATGAGTAGAATTCAAATTGGATGATTGAAGTGGAAGAATGCATCAGGCTTGTTGTGTGATAGAAAAGTACCCCTTAAACTTAAGGGAAAATTTGATAAGATAGTAGTCAGACCTGCAATGATTTATGGTACTGAATGTTGGCCATTAAAAAAGAAGCATAGTATTAAGTTAAGTGTTGTGGAGATGAGGATGTTCACGTGGATGAATGGCTTTACTCTTAGAGACATGATACAAAACAAGCATATACGTGAAAAGGTTGGAGTTGCTTGAGTGGAAGATAAAATTAGATAGAGTCGCCTTAGATGATTTAGTCACATAAAATGGCGGCCTTTCGATGACCCGATTAGGAGATTAGATGCATTAGATTTTGGCTTATGTATACTTCATTTGGATGATTCCTTAATCAATTTCTTTCTTATTGAAATATATATTAATTTCAACATGATTAGTTTGATCATAGTAGACGGGGCTCTTGGCAATGATAATAATTGCTTGGTTGTCACTACTCGTAGTGGGCATCTTTAAACCTTTTTGATAGGATGTTTAAGCCGCATATATTTACAAATTTCATGGGTCATAGCCCTAAATTTTGCCTTAGGAGTGCTCCGAGCAACAAAATATCATTTTTCTCGTTTGAAGGAGCAATATTCATATGTGGATTTACGATCAGTTATAAATTTTGTCCAATTAGCTTCAATGAATATTTCTATATGTGTTAGTCCACTTTTTGAAGAATAGCTCATTTCCAATTGTCTTTTTAAGATGCCTTAGTCTTTTACAGAAGGTGCTGATTTTGTGGGATTATTTATAAACTAATAATACTAATAGGAAAATAAATATTAGGTCTACTGTGAGATGTATTGATGGATTTTCTTACTAACCTTTGGTAGCTTTCTTTGTCAATAAGAGTTGAATCTTCGTGAATCCCAATTTTGTTCGAAGTATCCATTGTCTGTAGATAGGCTTCTGTCAAAGCATCTAATTTCATTTAGTAAGTCTAAGACATATTTCTAGCAGATGTCCCCATTCTTTATCTTGTTATTTTCATGCTTAAGAAATATTTTAACAGACCAAGATTCTTTATTTCAGATTCTTTTGCTAAGATAACTGTTAGCTTTTTAATCTCGTCCTCATGATCACTTGTAAGGATGATATCATCACTATAAGGATTAGGATAGAGATTTTACATCAAATGATTTCTTGGTGAATTAAGTGTGATCATTTTGCCCTTAAGATTACTTATACCTTTTAATTATCATAATGAATTTCTAAAGCCAAACTCTTGGTGATTGCTTTAAGATATATAGATTTCTTAAGTACGTTGACTTAGTTCAAGTTAATCTAATTCAAATCCAAGAATAATTATCATATAGAATTCATTTTCAAGATCTTCATTCAAAAAAACATTTTTTTATATCTAGTTGATGGATTAACCAATCTTAATTAGCCACGAGAGAAAATACAAATATAGTTTATAATAAAGATCCCTTTGTATTAGTTGACACTTCCATCAGCTTTGTATTTCACATTAAAATCATCTTTGCGTTCAGTTTTTTTTTTTTTTTTTTCTTTTGGGAATATTTGAAAGATTCCACGTACATTTCTTTTAAGTGTGGATCTCTTCTTGAACAAAAATTTTCCATATAGGTACTTCTAATGTTTCTCAGATATTATTTGGAGTTTTTTCTACTTAAAAAACTTGTAATAAAGGCACAAAACTTTGGAGATAGTTTGTTGTAGGAATTATAATGACCGATCAGATGATTAATGCAATTTATTAAGCTTTTCCTGAGAGCAGCAATAGACATATTCAGATCATCATCAGAAATATTATTAACCTGTCCTCATGAATTGATGCCAACACTTAAGTAAGATTTTGGGTTATGACATCTTGTTGAAGGAGGTATTCTCCAAAAATTGAATAAAAATATTTTTTTATCATTACCAATCCTAAGGACTTGAATTTGAGTTTTGAATTGGTTCTTTATGGAGTGGTTTTTTTTTAAAATGCAATTGATTTCTAACTTGTCTTTTCATTAGAGGATCCATCCAAGTGTTTCTAGTGTAGGTATCAACAAATGATTTACATTCGATGTCATTACGAATAGTTGCAAAAGGCTAGGAGGTTTTATACGGATTACTAGGATAACAAGTTCAGTTTGCTTAGATAATTAGCATGTTTTTCACTAAAACACTTCAAGATGACTTGAATATCTAAGGCGAATTGCCACAACATGATTATATTTTTGTTAAAGGAGCATACATATTGAGCATTTTTATCTTTCATTTTTGGATTCCCTTCATAATTAATATAAAAAGATCAATTTTGCCTTGCCAATTATCATTTTCGAGTCCATATTGTTGAATTTACACTGAATAGGAAAAAAAAATAGCAATATAGTTTATACTATTGGTAATTTTGTTGATGAATAATTAGTTGTATAAAAGTTTAAGAATCAAAAGTACTAAGTTAGGGATTAGAGAGATTGTGACATTGATTGTCTCAATGTTAGGTACTTGTTAGTTTGACTTGTCCATAATTTTGTCTGTATAACCTTTTAAATACAAATGAAGAGATTAAAATAATGAAGCATATCCTGTCATATGATCCGAGGTTTTAGTCCATGATCGAATATTTTAGATTTTCATTTTGGACATGGAAAGCATTCAAGAGCATATAATTTTTATCAATCACATTGATGATGGTTTTAAGTGTATAAAATTTTGATTTGAGCTGGATAATCAACTACCTGAGGTTTTCCTGAGTACTAGCGTTGCTATGAGAACTTGATTCATGGCAGGAAACGGTGCTAGGGGAAAATATTCTTTCCAAAGTCATTTCATATTTAATCATCTTCGTGGTTTAAACAAGGAAGAATGATAAGGAAGGCTTAGAATTCTGAGAAAATGCTTGGAAGATGAAGAATAAAAGAGTATTATAGAGAAAAAAATCTCTCATCTCATAAACTAAAAGATATGAGAGGAGAATACTATTTATTTTTCTTTATCCAGTGGTTATACTAAATATAATATTTATAGGTGAACTATAACCAATAAATATGAAAAAGCAAGAATGCAATTAACCTAATCAATTATATTAAATTCAGAATTTAAAAATCTACAAAATAGAGATTGGTAGACTACATATAGAAAACGAGGGTGTGGATTGCTTAGCTAGAATATCATATGGCTTGGAGAAATTATTCTGTGCCGACACTGGACTGTTCGGAGGCGAATCAAAACACGCTACGCCACCTGGTACAACCGCGGTACATAACAAAAAGTGATGTGGCTAGTTTTGATTTGCCTCCGGACGGCGTCCGTATCCACACAGAATAATTTCACTTCCATCAGACAGAGTTGTAGCAAGGCTGGCAAAGCCAACAGTCGGGCCCATTGGGAGCGCATTAGGTGAGAGTAGCAGGCGCTGTTGCTTGCAGCAGTTGGCAATGATTGGCCTCAGGCTGAATAGGTGGAGAGGCAAAAATTGGATCCGGCTGTAACAAGCGGAGTGGCGTTTTGCAGGCTGTGGCATGGCTTGCAGTAGATTTTCTACAAGCAGCTTAGGAGATATTAACCAATCAAAAGTGAATGGAGAATAGTAATTTATAAAATTGACACTAATTAATTCAGATTAGATGGCTGCTGCTGCTATCAAGAGTTCTCTTTAAAAATATGATCCCAGTACTGAACAATTTCTCTTAAAAGAACATCATGCTAAATAATGTCATATCTAACATTGTCTGCCACTGTTTGAATCTTCAAAATGCACTCAAATCTAACTACAATTTGTTGGATGGCATTGATAATGATGTAGGCATAGCCGGCTTATTGGTGTTTCCCTTGCCAATTTTAATTCCCAAAAGGTGGGCTGTTGGTTTCCCTAATAGATTTCGGTTTCCTTGCTTATTAAATGCTATTTTGATGCTTCGGTTTACCCCCTTGGTGCTTCGATTTTCCCCCATTATGCTATGTGGATGCTTTGTCTTTCCCCTCTGGCGGCTGTCCCTTTGGTCCATGTTTGCTGCAGTTTTCTAAGTGTTCGTATTGGCCATTTGGGAGTTGCATTAATTATATGTATTAATTGTCTTTTTCCTTTTTTTTCCCCTATAATGGGGCTGTTTTGTGGCGGCTTTAGAATGATGGATATGCTGATTTTTGGATTGTAAACCTGGGGGTTTTCACTAGCTTGTGAGCTAGCCTCTTTTCCCTTCTCCTTAACTATGTCATCTCGGCCTTCTAACCCCTTCTTTTTCATCCATGGTTCTAACCCCTTCTTTTTCATCCATGGTTCCCTTCTCCTTAACTATGTATCTTTCTTCTCAAAATTTTTTTAAGCTTCAAGAGTGTAGTTGCGTCAATATGTCAAGTCTAACGTTTGTTAATGAAAAGTATCTTTAAGTTGTAATCTTTGTTGGAATATTTATGTTTGAAGAAGGAAGACCTGAGTCATTTACAATCCTGTTTTTTGGTTGCATTAGATAACTTCCAATTGGAATCAATGATTTTACCTTATGAGTGAAAAAGATCCATCTAATGAAGGCTGATTGCTTCTCAACTATTGCAGTGCACTGGGTACATGGTTTTTTTCGGTAGCTGGGGCTCTAATTGCAATCCCAGTGGGAATAAGAAAGAAATCTTTGGCACCTCTAGTCTTCTTTGGTACAACTGGGACAATGCTTGACATTATAATGGGTATTAGCCAATGTGAAAGGGAATATGCAGAAAGGCAGATGAAGCTGATGGAAGAACAAAACCTTGGCAGCAGTTCAGTTGACACATTAGATGTGGCTGATTCATAGAATATTTCATAACACAAAATTTTGATGAATATTATAATGTTTGGGTCATGGGTGAAAGACTATTATTTGAGGACATAGAAATACTCTATATGCTTTGTTTGTTGTTGCTTTTGTTTCTCCTAAATAATTTTGTTATATTTATGATAATTAGGTGTAGTGGATTCTTACTAGAGAATATTGAGTTCCCGCTTGATATCAATCTTGACATCGTATCATCCAGAGGCGAATTAGAGCACGCCATATCATTAGGTACACAACAAATGGGTAACGTGGTACGCTCTGATTTGCCTCCGGACGGTACCGGTGTTCGCACGGAAGAATTTCTCATCTTCTTGAGGGATCCTTGAGAGGATTGTGATATTAATATAATATTTTAACTTGTTCTTCTAATCTTATTTTTATAAAAAAAAAAAATTTACTAGCTTGTAATGAAGATGTATTATTGATGAATGAAAATTATTTTGTGATATAAATGAGTATTATCCAATTTAATCAAATTTGCTTATTATATTTTTGAATTTATTCTTCCTTTCCCATCAACTTAACCATGAAGCCATGCAGGCAAATTTTGGTAGTTATAATGCAAGAGTGAAATATTATGAAGCAGGTCATTTTATCATCATAAAGTGTGCCCTCATGCTAAATCTCAATGACTAACCTCAAGTGAACCAGCACAATTCAATAGATTGGATCAAGCCAGCTCAAAATTGACTTGAAATATAAATATGATGAATGCTTGCCATTTTTTAAAAACTAAAAATACAATAACAACAATAACATCAAGCCTTTGTCTCACTACGTTAGGTCGGTTATATGAATCTTTTTTCTCTATTGTGTCATGTTAAAGGTTAAATTTTCGTTGAAATCTAATAAAGAAAGATCATTTATAGTATTTTATAATCAAATCTTTTTAGGTTTACCTCTACTTTTCTTAACATAAGTCAAATTTAATACATCTACCTTCCTAACCGGGTCATCGGAAGACCGCCGTTTTATGTGACCAAATCATGTAAGGCAACTCTGTCTAATTCTATCTTCAACTGGAGATATATTGATTTTTTAAAAAAGACTTATTTCCCCTCTTTGCAGTCTTGCTTCTGATAGTAATTGTTTCTGTCCCAAGAAATTATTCATAGTTTGGTAAGAGAACACCATATCACAGATGAAAAAAATTGTCCCAACAAGAAAGTGAATAGATAGAAAAAAAATATAAAAACTGCTATCATCGTTGTTCTTCCTGCAATTGACCCTTTCTTATGCCCTCAATTTTATAAAATAAAATACAACAAATGCAGCAAAGAAAATATCCATCTTATTGTTACTATAATATCTATATATATTTCGTTTTTGAATGGCAAGGGAAGGGTTGGGCATGAGTAAGTAAGTACAAAAAAAAAAAAAGAGCTAGAAATGCTTAAACTGCTACAGCTACTTTGAGAGATTCCAAAATCTTGTCATCAATATCAAACTGTATCTGCTTCTTGTCCCTTCCAATGCTAACATATTCATCAAACCTCTCTTTCAAATCTTCAGGAAGATTGGTGGTGCTAGTCCATCCAAGTCTCTCTTTGGCTGCCCTTGGCTCTGCATAGAAATGCTGCACAAAACAGCCATGCGTTAGCCATCGCCAGCAAACATGGCAGCTATGTTGCATCGATACGGATACGGCGACACGGATACGACACGATACAGATAAGAGACACGTCAATTCTTAAAAATACAGGATACAGGTACAACGCAGACATAGCTTTATAATTTATAAATCATACATAAAAATTAAGAAAGCAATCGAAGCATAATATTTGAAATTACAAAAAAAAAAAACATAATTTGTAACCTTGTAGCTTATAATATCAAAATCCATCTTGGAAATGAGAGAATTTTGTTTGCAGCTGCGGAAGTAAATAAGACACGTCTTTTTTTTTTCAGGATTTTTTTGTTTTTCAACGGGTACGCGTTTTAGATACGCATGTCCTTTTGAAATTAAATAATAATTTAATTGGATACGGCTTTTCCGTATTTGACACGTATCGGTGCCATATCGGAGGCGTATCCGTGTATCGGATACAACACGTCTTTATAAATAGGTGTATCGGTGCAACATAGCATGGCAGTTAAAATGAAACAATTTACAGAAAAAAAAAAAAAAAAAAAACCCACCATGTTGCGAAAAGGAAACGCCTTCTTTGCATCAACTCCTACAGATTTTGGATCATAATGAATGATTTTGGCCTCAAGACCAGCTGCTTGTGCACATAGCTTGACCAAACCGTTGAATGTAACGGCTCTATCACTAACACAGTTGAAAATTTTCTGAGAGGAAGCAATGGGGTCAGCAACTGCAAGGGAAAGCATGCTGGATAGATCCCTCACATGTGAGATGTTGGTGAGTTGCATCCCTGATTCAGGAATTGGAACTGGTCTGCCGCGCACAATTCCTGCCAGATTTTTTGGCGATAGGGAAAAGTTAATATAGCAGTAGGGGTGCATCCGAGTCAAGCTGGTTCGGACTCGACTCATTAACAGGCTCGACGAGTCAAGCTTATCGAGCTCGCGAGTCAAGTTCAAACACGATTTCGAGCTCGACCGCTAAACGAGCTCGAGTTCGAACTGATCTACCGCGCACAATTCCTGCCAGATTTTTTGGTGATAGGGAAAAGTTAATAATGCAGTTCTGTTTGATTTGGTGCCAACTGCACAATTGATATAATTTGAATAGGATCATGATCACATCATGCATAATCAGTTTTAGGATTCGTTTGGGACGGTTTTTTTTCCTGCTTCTTAAAACAACTTTTTAAACCGCTTTAAGAAGCCTGAAGAAAGCCATCCCAAACAAAACCTGTAATCCAGATGGATGCAGAATTGACCGACATCAAACCAAACATAAAGATTATAATCAGTTTCTATCGATTCTCACCGGGAATGACAGAAAAAAGAAGAAGATGGCTACCTCTAATGTTTTCTTCTACTTGCAAAAATACTTAGTAAATGACTAAAATGAAACAGAACCAAGAATGTGAGAGAAGCCGAGCCATACTGTCAAAGAACCACTCCTCACAATCCTTGTTGTTTCCAGATCCTATCATGTACTGGGGGCGGAATATTGCCCAGCTACCAAAAGACAAATCTGCAATGTATCTCTCCACTGCAGCATGACCTGCATCATCTTTAACAGGATCCTGCAGTAATGGCATTCTTCAGTCTTAGTAAAAGACAGGTCGGCCTACAAAATGTAAGTTGCTTATAAACACACTGAATCGACACGATGGCATCAAAACCAAATGGCCAATACTAGCTTCCCAAGCCTCCGTCTACACCATAATGAGGGGAAATTATTCTGTGCGGACTCTGAACGTAGAAAATTATCCGGATTGTTGCTAATTTGTTGAGTATTTACTGCATATTTGTAGATACACAGTAAATATTCAGTTGGGAGTATTTGCTGAGTATTTGCTGATTTGCTGCTTATTTGCTGAGTATTTTAAAATAAGCGGTAAATACTCAATAAATAAGCAGCAAGCCAGCAATCAGGACGATCCTCTATGTTCACGTTCGGAGTCTGCACAGAATAATTTCCCCATAATGAGAGAACATTAGGTAGACCCCCACTTCCACTAGAAATATCATGACATCAAGCGATGCCCCCACACAAATATTTAGACAGATAAAGTAAATTCTAATTTCGTTTATTAAGAAGGCGAGTTTGAACAACAAATGCAACCAAACAAACAAAACTTGTCTCCAATAGAACAATTAGTCAGTCGAGTGCATACCCCTTCAACATGTGGGATCTCTTCAGTTGTCTTATAGATGCCAGCACTGCTGATGAAAAGAAACTGCTCTACTCCTGAAGATTTGGCCCAATCGGCTACAGGCCTGCACTTGATGAAATCTGTAACTATAGCAGAGATCTCATCTCCACAAACGAATGTAAAGTTTAAAAGAATTATCTATATTAAACAAATCCTTTCAAATCTATAGACCTGCAACTCATTCTCATTTGTGTTAAAATGAATAGACCCTTCAGGACTTAGCGAAGTCTAAAATTACAATCTGTTAATCTGACTGCTTAACATCAATAGAAAGAGTCTTGAATCTTTACTGCAATCAATGGAATGTGAAAATGCATGGAGAGAGAGAGAGAGAGAGAGAGAGAGAGAGAGAGAGAGAGAGAGAGAGAGAGCTAGTACTCAGTTGAAACTTGAAAGCAATACTGATAGAGATATAAACAATGGAAACACAAAATTACACAAGAAAGAGGAAAAAGAGAAAGACAAGGATTGCACATCATCAATTAGGAGTGGGAGAGGAGGCTCTTGGCCCCAACCAAGAGAAGGAAGGAAACCTAAGACAACAATCACACAACGAAGCAGAGAAATCATTGTTTTATTTCATAACTCACCAAATATTAATTCATTGACCTCTAATACAAAGGGGTTGTTTGGTAGCACTCAGGATTTTATCTAAGTAGGATTTCATAAATCCTCTAAATTCGGATTTCGAAAATCTCGAGGGGCCTAAATCATGAAAGTTGTTTGGTAACATTCATGGTAAATCCTATTAAATCCCGTGTGATTGTTTAGCTATAGAGCGGATTTAACGAGCAGACTCTTACTCTCTAGCCAATGGATTTCGTTAATCCGGCAAAAACCAGGATTTCGGAAATACGGGATTTAGCACGAAAAGGCAGAATTTTCCGGCGGCTTTCATCTTCAATGAGATTTGATTTTATATCCTGCTACCAAACAACCCCAAAGTATTTTGTATAGATGAGGATTCACAATCATAAGGGCATCTCCAACCGAAAATATCATTTTTCACTCCAAAATGCGGTGGAACCGAAAAATGCCGTGATTCATCTTCGAACGCCATTTTGCCCTGCAACTGTCGTTGTCTTTCTTCCGCAAGTTCGGTAGAGACCAACAAAATGGCGGAGATGAACAGTGCGACACCAATGTTCATCCGCGATCAAATGGCGTGAAAAATGACGGTCGGTTGGAGCAAAGCAAGATGGAGTTGCCCTAAAGGCTATAGCATCACATATACACATAGAGAACTAATAAGTTCACCACATGAAGTGCACTAAAAATTAAGAAAATTTTCTGATGATAACAAAGCAACAATTTACTTCACCGCGTCCAAATCCTTGCCATTATTATCCAACACCACATCGAATGCGGCCGAGCCCACAACCTTCCCCACATCCGCAGGGCTTCCCCAAACCGTCCGGCCGCCGGCACTCACCAACTCCTGCAAAACCAACCAATCAAGCCCGTGAATAAGAACCGGCAAAGAAAGGAGAATTCTGTTGTAACAGAACAGATGTCAAGTAATGGAATTCAACCGAAAATCTTGTGAAAGGAGGCTTCTTCATCTTGTCGGAACCCTCATCACCGACGGTGAGGATGGTGACATCGTGACCGGCGCCGAGAAGCTCGCGGGCGAAATAGAAGCCAATAACCGCGTGGCCGCCGCTATTGGTGTTTATGATGAGAACCCGCTTCTTCTCCGTCCCCGAAGACAGAGCGGTGACCGGAGCTGCTCCAGCTATGAGATGGGAGCGAGAGGAGACAAGGCGGGAAAGCGAGAGGCAGAGGAATTTACGACAGGAGAGGGGAGTTTGGAGCAGAGAGAAGGGGGAAGGGGAGAAGAAGAAAGAAGGGCACCTCCACGGGAGAGAAGCGACGGCGAGAGCAGTGGCGGAGTTAGCCGAAGACATCGCCGGTGGAATCTTGGGTGAAGCAGCAGCGCCGAAGCGTGGTTTACAAGTGAGGAGAGAGCGGATAACGCTTCAGAATTTTAATATTTTTATTCAAAAATTTCCAATTTAATTCGGGCAACTTAATTTCTTATAAATATTGGATTTTTAGAAAAAATTTAAGAATTTCTCAGAGGGATTTTGACCAACGGCTATTTTTTTTAATGAATTCACTAATTCAGAACTCTTTTGAATTATAAATTTATAAATATATATATCTAGAAATTTTTTTGATTATATTTTGAAGGAATAATCAATTATTCATTTTCTTTATAAATATATCATTTCAATTAAAATTACTCTTAATCAAAGATAATCTTTATCTTTTTACGAACAAAATTAAAGAACACTAAGATATGTAAAATTGAATCGAACTGATTTGAATTCAAACATATTTTTAATCCCGATTCAAATCTTGATTCGATTCGAACCTTATTTGAAATTTGATCAATCTCACTTTGTTCCTTGGAAATACACTAAAATGTTAGGTCAAGATATTTAGTCTAAATTTAAGGTTTATGTAGCATTATAGGCATCAACAAAATTATGAAATAATTATCATGCAAATTTTAGTTGAGTGATCATATATCATATTAATTTTAAAATAAATTTGAAGATTAAAATTAAATTTAAATTTATTCAATCATTATAATATCCATGGATATCACACTACAAATCTTCTTTCAACACATTATTGCTGCAAATTTCACACTTGTAATTTTAGACTATTTTCTTACTATTTTTAAAGCAATTTTTTAGTAAAAAATATTAAACTTCAAGAAATATTTATACTAAAAAACTGCTTTAAAAAATAATAAAAAAACTATCTCAAATGAAGCCTTCCATAGATAAGATTATCAGTTTAGTTTACCTGAAAAATGGTCTTCATGCATATTAAAAAAAAAAAACAAATAAAATAATCCAATTGCTAATTATCCTCATGCAAGCAGAAGACAAAACTAGCTCGTTAGATGTGTATATCAACCCACCTAAAACCTCTCACCAAATCTAAAAAACACAGCTCCAGTTCCTGAATTATGATCAACTGCATACTCCATCCTCACCAGCCCCAGCTTCGCGCCGACTCCATACGACGAGCCATAACCGACCCGGCGAAAGAACTCAGTTGGGTTTCCTTTCAAATCCTTGGAGCTTCCCAGATCATTTCCATGCTCTACAAATGTGTACACATGAGTGTTCCTCACTGGAATCCTTAATTCAGCAGCAAGCTGAAAACAAATGAAATTTACAGTTCTTTCAGCTTGTATTGCAGGTTATCAATGGCGGACAAGAATGTGAAATGTTGAATTCAATGTGGAGATCAAATACCTCTAGAATGTTTCTACTGGCACCGAGTTCCCCCATGTTGTACCCTCTTACAGAGTATGGCCCGCCAAGGGTAAAAGCATCGTAGCTTGGCAGATCGCCGACGCAGCCGCCGTAATGTCCATGAAGAACCAGAACAGGAGGTGGAGGTTTTCCGGCACCTTCTTCTACTTGTTTTAATTGAATGAAGCGAGTAATAGTTAGCTGGTGACGGTTGAAGAATGGAAAGTTGCTACCTATGCCAAGGCCTTGATCCAGCTATATAATTAATGCATGAAAAAGCCTGGTGTTAGAAAGCAGGCCTTGCTATATATATAAAATAAAAAGAATCCTATAAGTTTTTCACAGTAACTGCAACTATTTTCATTTTTTTTTTCTTTATTTGAATGAGATCATGTGGAATGGCTCGAAGTATTAGTGTATGCTGGCAAATAGATTAAACTTATTCAAACACTGAAGAAAAAAGAAAGAGCAGTGTAGAATAAGAGAGATTATTTTGTGCGGATACCGGATGGGATAACAGTTTGGTACCCGCTTGATACTGCGCTCGGTACCGAGCGCGGCACACTTTTGGGATGAAGTGGCGCATTTTTGTTAGTCTCTGGATGACGTTCGGACTTGGCACAAAATAAAAATTCGTACAATAAATATCAATAACATGAAAATTCTTTTGCAATCAAGAACTGTGATTTACCTGAAATACATTCCTCTCACCAACAACTGTGCCATTAACATATTTTGTATTGTCGCGGGTAATATTGGCTTGCGCAAATGCCATGCGGTCGACGCCAGTGCCGCTGAGGGTAGTGGGAGGTCCATCCATGCTCAAACCACCACTAGGCAAAGGCCTAGCACCATGAGTACAAATGCTACTGGTTTCATCACGAGTTGTTATCTCCTCCATCACCAGGCCATAGGTAAATTTGCTTTGACGTGTGAAGCTCTAAATAGTGCAAGAAAGTTGTTATTCCAAAGGAATAAAATATGAAATTTATTACACTTACAGAAAAAGAGGCATTTTTAAGACTGACCTCACTTATATTAGCCTTGAACCCCACTCTGTCAATCCAGACTGGTGGAACTTCATCTACTCCAGGCCCGCCGGTGAAGACTGGACTCATCTTTCTGCTGTTAAAGCAACTAGTACGAAATGTTCGGTTGCGTGGGTTGGTCACACCGTCTACATATGGATGCACATAATCAAGCTTGAAGGACAGATCATCCTAGACAATCAACAACATAAAATTATTAATAGAGTGAAAAAGAATTTATAGATGGTTATTATAGCAACATTATGAACGATAAACAAATTGTCTGTGCTGATGATCATAGGTTTTATGATAGGCCGGTTCTTCCTGAACCGGCCCAACCGCCCCGTCTAGGGCCAGTTTTAGTTTATAAGAGACGAGCTAGTCCCGCCTCCTCTTTGTTTGCCGCCCACAATAGTGGGTCCCACTATTCCAAATAAGTTTAAATTAGAAGAGGGTGTGGCTTGTATCAAAGAGCATGAGGTGTTTTAGGGTTAGGTTATGCTTGATTTAATTTCTCTTGAAGTTCTTTGGCGTCTTGTGCTCTAGACTACCTTGTCTAGAAATTTGGGAGAGACGATCCTCCTCTCGAATTGAGGATCATTGGTATCATGTTTTCGTGTTTGTTTGCCTTGATTCTCTTATTGCAATCCATCGTTTTGGGGTTGATTTCGCCAGATTTTGCATTATTCTCGCTGTTTTCACCGATTAATGATAGGTTTGCTTGAGAACTCAAATATTTCCCTTAGGCTTACTTGCGAACTCAAGTATTTGCTATCATTTTAAGCCATCTCAATTCCTTGGATTCAGAAATCATCCATGCGCACATTACTTGCATATAGAAACATATTAAACTTCTATGGCGCAAGGACCGGTTAAGAAATTATAAAAACGTACTGTACAAGCTGTTTGTGAAATCAATGAATTAAAAACAGAGGCATTAATTATTTTGGTGATAAAAAATGAGCAGCTACAAAAGCAAATAAAATCCCTCTTATCCCTAACTTCCATCCAAGGTATAAAAAGACCTCAACTAAAAATAGCAAATCACTTGTAATTTGACCACTAAGTTAAAATGCTCCAAACGAACTAGATATTAGCAGTTCCATTTGTTGAGTCTTATTTGACATTTTCTAGTTGGCCCCCGCATTTAATTCATATAGAATATATCATTTCTATAGAAATGAATGTAATTAGGTATCAGAAACTAATCATTCTTTAATAATCTCTGAGCTTCTATTTTTCTCTAGCGTAAGTTTGGATATGCCATCTGATCATGAAAAATGTTGAAATTCACATCAAGAAATATCCAAAGCGTATTAAATATTTAGGCATGCCCACCAACCTTGCCATCACTATAGTGTAGAAGAGAAGTTCACAGGATGATCGACAACATTTTTTTTCTTTTGAATTACTATAATTTAAAACTACGATTTATCTATTTATATAACTCGCCCTCAATATTTGGTAAATACATCTAAAAAAAGTTGTTGAACAATAAATGAGTAATATAAGAGAACTTATTTACAATAGATAAGTAGCATCTGCTGTTCCGTACATATAATTCTGATAGAGGTTTAACATAATTTTGATCTTTTTATATGTATATTATTAATACGACATCGCAAAATTATCTTGATCGGGAACGAATCTCGAAGCAAAAGCTAGTTGGAAACTTCAAAAATTAATTTTGGAAGAACCCGAACTCCGATTTCAACGAACTTATAGTCAAACTGAGCGTCTCAGAAATACGAACCCAACGACACCAAGATCAACCCAATCCAAGCCCAAATGAGTCCGAATCAAGGGTTCAAAGCGCTGTTGGAAGGTTCAAACCGCAATTTGAGTTACCAAACGGTCTCCGATTTTGACGAGCTTATACTCGAATCGAACGGCTCGACGAGAAGAATCCAACGAGCCCAAGATCGCCGAATTCCGACATCATTAAGGCCTTCAAATGTCCAACGAACGGTGCATGATCAAAGGATTCAATATCGGCCGTCCAATCAAAACACTCCCAATTCGCCCACGATCTCACGCCTATTTACGGGCTATGCCACTCCAGAAAAACTATAAATAGAGCCCTCATTCTACACCAAAGGGACTCAAGTGAAGAGAGAGAAGAAGAAGATGAGAAAGGGGAAAAGGAGATTCCTCACCTCCTCGACCACCGCCGGAGCTCTTCCTGCCACCTGAAGACGCCGGAACTCTGCCGGATTTTCGGGAAACGCCAGGAATTCGCAGAAGAGAGAAGAAGAAGAGGAGAAAGGGGAAAAGGAGATTCCTCACCTCCTCGACCACCGCCGGAGCTCTTCCTGCCGCCTGAAGACGCCGGAACTCTGCCGGATTTTCGGGAAACGCCAGGAATTCGCAGAACTTTGTAAACTTCCTGGAAGAAACAAATTGTATTCTGATTATCCCAACTTGTGGGACGAATCAGCCATCTGTAATCTACAAAATCACTAGTAGAACTTTACAACTGGGCGAGGCCCCATGGTTTTTTCCCTTTTTGGGTTTTCCACGTAAAAACTCTGGTGTTTACATTTTCTTTTCTGTTTGTGTGCGGAATACTCGTGCAACACTAAGACGAATATTTCCTAACTCTACTGCCGCGTATATTCTAGCACGCAACAATTATAAAGTTGATCGCATGGAAAACGTACTATTTCAGTATAAATATGTGAACAAATTCATGTTTAATAAAATTTTATGGTTTAATGGTTCTTTTATAAATTCAAAACTTGTTCTAAAGAAGTTTGTTTTAAACTTGTTACGAATATTCTTTAGAATGTATAGTAAGCTCCAAAATTCTACCCAAACAACCATTTCCACCTCGATCTCCAAGCTCTCTGTTAGGCGTGATAAGAGTGATATCAAATAGAGATTAGGATATTGGATATTGATATATGTAAAAGAGCTAATAGAACGATAATGATTTTAATAAATTCATATGATGTCTAGAAGACTGTCATGTATTATGCTAGGGTGTCTTAAACTCTTATTTCTTTACAAAATAGTTAATTAATAATGGCTTTTTGTGAATCTTAGGCCTGCAACTTCAAGGAAAGAAGCTACAAATAGGAATACAGCTAAATCCAAAGTAGATAGATCTCAAGCTATGAGGGACAAGGAGCAAATATTGATCCTCAATCTAATGAGATCAATGTTACTACTGATACAGTGTCTCATATGTGATAACAATATTTCAGTCAGTTCAAGTTTCCCAAACTCAGTCTGGTGGAAGTAGTTGCATTTCAATGGATAAATACATGAGATTTTTCTAAGATATGCAACCCCAACATTTTACAGGAGCAGAAGAGCCTATTGAAGCTATAAGTGGGAAACATTGATAGCATTGGTTCCTAATAAGGAATCTAAGGAAGAACACCCATAGAGAAGTTTTTATTAATGATCTACTAATAGAAGTGGGAAACAGAAAGCCACTGAGTTTAGTGCATTGCCTCCTAATAAGGATCAGCAAAGAAAAAAAAAGTGCAACCAAGGGTTTATGACATGGCTCATCCGAAAGTCAAGGAATCTATTGATGTTGATATGGGTATAAGTGTATAACTCCCATTCAAGATAAGCTTGTTAGAGCACTGTTATTAAGGGTGCATAGAATTATTTTGTCAACAGAGATTGTGTTGGAACGTCTTATTTTGATACATTAGATATGTACACTACACTATTAAAACATTTATGCCTAATGGATCCAAATTTAAATTATTATATTAGATCATATATTAAGAGTTAACAATGTTTATATGAAAAGAAAACTAAAATAAGGTCATGTTCAAGTGTTAAACTTAGTATCAGGGACTCCAAAGTTTATTTGAATATAAGATTCCAATGTATGTGTCCCGGTGGCAGTATAAGAAAACTTAATGAAACACGGTGCACGATGTGCTTCACTTCACATCTCTCTGTCGTGCAAATCATTGCAGCTACTGCTGAAGCATGCGCATATTTAAATTTTTACTGCAGCATAGCCCAATCATTCAACATCTTGGTGCGAACCTCATATATTTCGAGCCGAATAATATCTTCTGCTGACACAAACTAGCTTTATTCTTTAATTGTAAATTCACACCATTTTATAATATACTTCTAATTCTCCCAATACTCATATGCACAATCCCACTAACTTCGCACTTGGTTCACTAAACGTGTGTTCTTCTTCTATTAATGCAACCATGCGATTATGTGCACTCTTTGTAAAGAGCTGCCATTTGATATATTATTTCCTATAATTTCTGTTCTGAAGAATAAAAGCAATCAATTTTTAGTAAATTTTGCGTGCTTGGATACTGCCTATTTAATTTAGACCCATGTAAAACAACAAATTATCACTATAATTAAGTAAACCAGGCTTCACTGATATTTCTACGCATGAATCCAGTTTATGCGACAATTTAGAGGTTGTGTACCCAACACATATTTTACTTATTTCTTCTAATCACTTATGCAAATAACAACATAGTTTCCTAACAGGTGAAGTTAACATATCATCTACAGAATGGTTCAAATATCCAATGAAAGCACCAGCATAATGAAGAAACACATTACTACTCAACTTCTTCATTCCACTAAACAGCAAGGCAGACAAGTTAGCGTGACTTAGAAAAACATAATATAAATGAAAATGCTTAAACAGTGAAACAGAGGAGTTCCAGCACCCCGTTACTCAGAAATCAGAAACATGAACAAGATACCTTAAAGTGTTTTCTATTTTCCAAGCACATGAAATAAAAAACTAAGAAGTTTTGCAATCAAAAGTTAACCAAAATTTGAGAAGACAACAATAATTTGATTAAACATGATATGATACCTGAGGGTTTAGAAGATTGCTTGATGTCACAGAACCTATTATGGATCTATTAAGCCCTTTGATGTTCCTATGTTCAAAGGTAACTGTTCCACCAGGTTGAATAGACGCCTAAAATTACAAACATTCAGATGTATGTGAGAACACACAAAATGTACTATAATTGACTTTTAATACACCAACTGAGCAAGAGTAAGGAATGACAAGAAGAAAGAAATTTCAGTTTAAGAGCATGCAACACAAAAGTTAGTCATCAAGAATACCAATGTTGGTCGCCCATTCCGTCCAGGTACAATATTCCACTCTGTACTAACTTCGGCAGATTTCTGTTCCAACTCTTTAAGCTTGATTTCAACTATAATTCCTCCTTCATTCTTTTCATCGGGTCTTGGATTCACCTCAATGTTGGAAAACAGAGCAAGTGAATTTATGTTCCTCAAAGCTTGCTTACCTGCCTCAATATTGAAAACATGCCCTGGCCGTAGCTGTAACAAGTTTAACCATCAAAAGGTTTTCATGGAAGTTCAAAACACAGGAACAAAGATTACACTAGTAATTGACAAAAAAAAAAAAATAATGCAAATAAATCTCCAGAAGGCTAAATAAATATTCCTAGGCAATCAGAGCAATAACAATTCATAAATTGAATCAAAAGATTCTTATGGCGGGCCTTTCTAGGGCCTTCGAAGCCATGCAATCACGGTGACAAAACGCCATAGCATGCTATTTACAGAGGCTCAGTTTAGAATTTCAGAATATGGGAAATAAGAGGTATGGAATGAGGACCAAAATGCATGAAAGTTGTTGGTTTCAAAGATGATATAGCAAAGCCCCAGCTCAGCAAGCTATCACAAAAAGACTCCGTAAAGTCCATCTCCAACTTTTCCCATCCTTTAATCTGTTACAAGGCAATTATAAGGCTGACCAATTTTCTTATCTCTGGGTAAAAGGATGATGAGATAGGACATATTTTCAATATCATTGTCAACCTAGCTTTTATTCTTAATCAATACCAGCTTCATCCAATGAGGTCCAGCATGCTAGTCTGATCTGTTTGAACAATCAACGTGGTGCTTGCGTTAGCTCGAATCATCTCAAAAAGTTGTTTGTCTTACAATTCAGGCGCTCCAAAGCATCAACAATAAAGATGGAAATTTATTCCATCTTCAATGGAACATATTATGTAGAGAAGTAGTGGAAAAGCTCATTTAAATTTTATTACATCATTATGCACAAAGTGTGAAATTACATACAAACTTCTATAAAATTCTTTCAATGAAAATAAATCAAAATTATTTAAAAAACAATCTCCACCAAGGGCCCGCAACTTAAAGAGGAAGAGAATGTACACAAATTGTAACCTAAAGGTCATAAGAGGATCGATCCAATGGTTAGAACCTTTAATCCATGTGCTCAATGATGTCTACCAAGATTACTTGACTTGTGGATCCCACGATCATTCAACACTCCCCTTCAAACTGAATGATATGAATCTACCATTCCAATTTTACTTACAATATTTTTGAATGTAGGGTTGTAGAGTCCTTTAATGAGAATATTTACATGTGGATGTCCTTTTGGCACATATGATTGTAAATCAACACACTTTTTATTTTCTCTTTTATGAAATATCTATCAACCTCCACATGCTTGATAAAATCATGTTGTACTAGATT
>NW_021319584.1:1897916-1913604 GCF_001605985.2 Dendrobium catenatum
TTCCCTGAGTCCTTAACAACAACTGCAAGCCAATGAGTAGTTTCTAAGTCATCTAGAAGTCAAAAAAATTAAACAAGAGCATTTACAAAACATATTATAAAACCTAGGAAGGATGGACCAGTAATAATAGTCTTGCCCAAGTCCATTAGCCATCTCTTTAACTAGATCCTGTGAACTATCTGAATCTTTTCTCTTATGTACGAATCATATACTATTGGGTGTTTATTATATACATTATATGTTACGAGATATGTATTTCAGTTCTTAATAAAGACCAAACAGTTGCTATAAAAATCATAGTCTCACTTACATCCTCTAGTAGCGAAATCATTTTCTATGCAAATTAAGCACTTCGATACATATATAATAACAACAAGCACTACGATATATGGATATATATATATATTACTTATATAATATATTACAAACTTTGAATGTCAAACAACATGTCATAAGCGGGCTAGCTGAGATTAATTACATTTTTAACACCTTCTTGGTTCATGAAAACATATGTCCAGCTACCTCTATTTTTCTAGCCAATAAAGCGAAAAAAAAAAAGGTTAGATTGTAGTTGATATATTTTAAGAAGAAGAGAACAGAGATGCAAACAGAATTTTCCAATCAACTATCAAGAAATTGAATAGTTTAACATATACTGGCTGGATTATGGTAGAGATAAGGCTAGATTTAATAAAAAATAATATTTCTTCAAAAGAAAAAAACTAGTTGATGATAAATCTAAAACTTGAAGCAAATTATTAGCCGTTTCTAGCACCTTAGACTATCTCTGCGTTTTGGATGCCAATAGAAAAAGCGGACAGATCCCGTAGCTTTCTGTGATACAAGTGCCGAAATTTTTTTCAATTTAATCTTTTGCTTTATGTCTTGTCAAGCGCCTAATCACGAACTCGACCCAAAAACTTGAAAAATTATCATTTTAAATTCAGGACGTACAAGAATCGGAAACAAAGCTTTATTTACATTTCACTCGATAATTTTCACTTCTCTGTCACTTCAGCTCTCTGCTCTCGGACGGACGTCGACTATGCGCTAGTCGAGCAGAAAAGAAAAAAAAATAAAAAACACAGAAGAAAAGCCATGACCGTACCAAGAAAAAAATCAAAAGTAAAACTATTACCGATACCTGATCGGACTCTGAACTCATAGGTCTTGGACTTCCTTCCTTTCCCAGAACCTGAAAACCACCAGAAACAATGGTGAGCTCAACAGCTCATCAAGCAACAAGGCAATCGGCCGGCCGAATTGAGGTTATAAAGCTGAAAGTCAGTCTGTTTTGAAGACGAGAGAGAAAATAAATTAAATAATCTTGATTTTGCTGAGAGGGAAACTCGAGGATTGTTGTTTGGAGAAAAAGTTGATTTGAGCTCGGACGACGCGGAGCCGTTTTCGTCCGAAGTGACTGTTTCAGAATATGCTGTACGCGAAGGGTAGGCACAATTCCGCCTGTTTCTACAATTTTCAGTTTCCGTCGAGTTTGCGATATATTCTTGTCCGGATTTTGTTTCCGTTACGGTTTTCGTTGCCGATCTTTTGATCTGGGTTCAGTTCTTTACCGCGTAAACTCTGTATATTTTTGGAACTTATCCATTAAACTTATTATAACAAATCCTGCGAGTGTGCACATTTCGAAAGATTTTTGTCCGGTATTTTGATTCATGGCGGTTGTTATTTCGTAGACTAACAATTTTCTGTGAATGGTAAATTCTCTGTGCAGTAGAATAGTGTTCTGAATGTTTGATTATCTATATTCTGTGCGAATTTGGTAAAATTTTCTTGCAGGAAATATTGTGGTACAATTCGTCTACTGCCGTTGTGCTGCCCGATTTCTATCTGATTTCTATGATTTGGTCCGAGATTTCTTCTGAATGATAATTGCTATGTTGTATAAGCATATTAAAAGGGGTTATAAGGGGCCTGATCCGCATGAGATTCAGTTAGTTTGTCTAAGAAAAATCTGAAATGAGCTCGAAATGCTGAAATCGCTAATCGTTCTGTTCCGGATCCGACTGAATTCTGTTCTTGTGCTATTAGCACATTTGTTCATGTGCCGTGGAGCCACCATAGGGCAGCTTAAGGGCAGGATCCTATGCGCCCATTCAGTCATGTGATCTGGGAAAGGGAGGCAAAGGGGGCCGGAATCCGTAAGAATCTCGTGTCAGGGCATTTAGCTAGAATTAAATATTTTGATATCTGATATCTGATTTTGATCTGATTTCTGATTTCTGTTATCTGGTCTGTAAGCAATTGTGCATTTCTAATCTTTCTGTTTCTGATTTCTGATTTCTAGTTTCGCGACCATTCCGTTCTGATATGATCTGAAATTTCCGTGATTTCTGATTTCTGATGACTCTGAACTCTGTTGATTTATTCTGTTCGTGATCTGATCTGTACGACTCTGATTCTGATTGATATTTGTTCCGTATAAGTTCTGATTTTTCATTCTGTTCGATTCGTGATTCGATTCTTAGTATCCGATTTTCCGATTCTTGATTTCTGTCTATGCAGTGTGTTTTGGTATTCTGAGCAGTTTAGATTGGGTGTTGTGCTTTGCTGAGCTGTGAGCCACCCTTGTTTTCTGTGCGTTTTAGGTTCTGGGAAAGGGAAGAAGTCCGGACTAAGTTCAGAGTACCGATCATATAGGATGTTTTTTCTTTTTGATTGTACGGTCATGGCTTTTCTTCTGGTTTTTTTTTACTTGCAACGGCAGTAGACAGAATTTACACAATATTTCCTGCAAGAAAATTTAACCAAATTCGCACAGAATATAGATAATCACATTCCAGAACACTTATTCTACTGCACAGAGAATTTCCATTTCACAGAAATTGAGTACGGAAAACACCGCCGAATTTCAAAAATACCCGGACAAAAATCTTCAAAATGTGCACACTCGCACTGTCACAATAACAGAAATTACGCGGTAAAACTGAACAATCAAAAGATCACACGGACGAATAACGTAACGGAAACAAAATCCGGACAGAATAATCGCCAAACTCGACGGAACTGAAAGGCAAACTTTCCACTGATGTCCGTCCCAGACGATCAATCGTCCTTTGACGATCCGGAGCAGTATTTTTTGGATATTACACCCTCCGTCGAGCGAAACTTTGGTGTCTTATTTTGGAAAATGTATTTTTGAGATAAGCACAAAAAGATTTAAAGATTTAGTAGTGCTTCATTGCTTGGAATGCATGAAATAGAGCCAAGAGTGATCTTGTTGATCGTCAATGAATATGATATAGTAACGGTAACTTCAAACCGAGGGCTGGGAGCAGGACCCCAACATCAGTATGAATCAACTCAAAAGGATTAGAGGGTCATTGGCTCAATTTTTATTAAAGACAGTTTATGGCTTTATAGCCAGGTTACATGAAACGCCAAGAAAAGATTGAGGGTTATATAGGAATTTCAGAAAACTGTTTAGCTAAGGTTGTAATCACTTTGAGAGCTGTGCCCAAGTGCACAGGGCGAGCTGTCGGTGTGGATGCTGTGAGGGCAGAATGTTGAGTAGCCGGTGGGGGTGAGTTGATTAAAGACCGTAAGCAGACGACCTGAAGAAGCGGACGTTGTCCTGGATCCTATTAATAACAAATCCATAGCATCAAAAGAAATCGAAATGGAGATTTCTGTTAGTTAGTTTGGATATCCGAAAGAGGAGTTGGCGTTAAGCCGGGACATGAAAAATTCGTAGGAAGAGTACGAGAAGTGGTCAGGAGCGGTAGGAGGCCCTGCCCTTAGTTATGGTATGCTGGCATGGTGGAACCGTTTGCAGCGGAGACCGAGGTTTCCGAGCCGGAGTAAGGCCGTGGGATGAAAAGATTATGCGCGTCCGGTGCTGAGTCGTGGAGGCATTGAATCTAAGACCCAGTTCTTGAGTGATGCAGATGGTGGATTGCAGAAAAGGCACGGGTTTGACGGGCTGCTGTGGGACGTTATTTGTAATTTTGACGATGCCAACAATTGAGTACCGAGTTTGCCGCATCATTTGACAGGTCAGGCCGGGTAGAGGTGTAGCATTATGAGCAGATGCCACGGGAGAGGCAAGAACGATCGGATCTTGTCTTGAAGAAAGCAACGAGATGGCTTCCCGCGACTTGATTGTTCGTTGGCGCGTCATAAGGGCGGACGGAGAGAGGTTTGTTGCACTTCGAGCGCTGTTCATTGCTGAAGTGAATTTTCTTCATTGCCAAGCATCGAGTTAAAAAGTATCCAATTCATATAGGAAGCGAGAGAAATTTCTTATCGCGGATTTAGAACGAGTTGAAAGGTAGGCGGCCGTGCCATTCAAAATGTGCAGCATGATGTCTTCCGGTCTCGATTTTGCTGAGCCGGCATGCGAGATGTTGTCGACGATCGCATTTGATTCGCGCTTAGATATTGCTCGAAGCGTCAGATCTTTCAAGGTTAATCCGGTAAAAGTTGTTCTTGAGTTGGGCATAACTCGTGACACTGGAATGGTTGGAGGCGTCGTTCAAGATATTGCCCAGGCCCTGCGTGTAAGTAGAGGTGATGATGTAGGAAGAACTTTCCTTGGCAAGATAGTGGAGAAAAGAGCCGCAAGGAGGTTGCTGTCGATGTTTGCCTCTGGAATATGCGGACGGTGGATGATCGGCTGCTGGAGGCGCCTGTTAGATGACCGGAATACCCATTTGCCGCGATATTGTTGATGGATTTGGGGGCCAATTGGGTTAAGTTTTCTACGTGAGATGAGGTGAGGGGCCCTAAGCTTCTTGATGTTGGAATGACAAGAATACTTAAGCGGTCTGAGATCGGGAGAGAATCGGGGAGGTGTCCGCTTGATCGTAAGAGGAGGAGGGGAGTTGAGTTGGCTGAGGCTTGATTCCCCCAGTTCCATGCTGCTGATCCATGAGAACGAATGGCTTTTGAATAGAGCGCTGACACAGCCAAGAGACAGGGCAAGATGAAAAAGTATTTTATTGAGTAGAATGATTTGTAATTGATACACGTATGAGTATATAGTAGTACAGGAATGTAAAACCGTAAATACACAGAATCGTAATGATAATATTGCTAATAGATACATAAATATAGTACTAAAAAAATTATATTTTGTGATTGAAAAATAAAATAATGAGAAAGTGGTGACAATAGATCAAAAATGGAATTATACTTAAATAATATTTTTCTGTTTTATTAATTTATTTATTATATTTGGTATCTGAATTACAATTACCCGTTTATTGATATTGAAATCATAACATCGCCATTTTTATATTTGGTTGAGCGATTGGAGGTAATGAAAATCTTATATTATTTCTCATTTGGTGCTTAGCATTTGATGTAACAAAGAGGGTCGTTGGTTAAATTTATAATAAATATGAATAATACATTTTTATTTCTCATAAACTTTATTTCAATATCTTTATGAAAAAGGAATATAATTAGGAAGATGATTACTTATGGACTAACCATTTATTTTCAAAAAAAATAGAAATTTAATTTTCATCGAATTAAATAAAAAAAAAGTTAGAAATGCCATTAGATGTCTAATCAACCAAAGCATGTGAGTGAACAACAAATTCAATTCTTAATTTTCTCATCCCAAATTCAATCAAACCAAACGGAAGCCTATATAAGCCGTGAAGTAAATCATATGACTTCTAGTTTGATTTTTAATAAATTAGCAAAAATATTATGGTTATATTTTATTATTTATTTTTTATAGTGATAGAGTAATTTTTATAATAAAATTGATGCTATTATTTTTTGGAAGTGAAATTCTATGAATACCAACATTAATTTAAAAAAAAGTATTTTTATAAAAGAGTTCTTACCTTATCCTTTACAGACAGTTGATAGCTATCCTAATGGTCTTTAATTACCCTTAAACTAATTAATTAATTTGTAGTGAGCTAAATGTTTTGGTAAAAACTATTGGAAGACTCTCATTAAAAAATTATAAAAGATATATCTTCTTAAATATAAAAAAAATTTAGTAAATTTAAACTCGTAATTGAGATGATATTTTTCCAATTTATTTGGAATAATTTTTTTATTGTTTAATAAAACAGTTTCCTAAATAAAAAAAGTTTTTTAATTTAAATTTTTTTCATAAAAACGATTTAAAAAATTAACTTATATTTTTTATGCAGCTAACGTGGCAATTGAGAAATAGAAGGCTCAATTTGTACTTCACACAGGGCCGGCAACTGGTATCCTTTACAATATCGTCTATGGAAATAGTTTTTTTTTTTTTGGGTGCGTGCATAAAACATTTTTTTTATTTAAAAACGTGCAACGATTTTTACTTTAGAGCTTATTTGGTGGATGAAAAATATATGCAAGTTTGGAATTAGTTGGTGTTGTTTGATGAGTATTGTGCGGACTAGAATATAATGATCGATAGAGTTAGAAAATTTCCATCTCAGTATTGTACGGATATCAAGCACACGGAACATGAAGAGAAAATAAATGTGACTTTCCTTCTTGGACGTGCGAAGAGAAAACAAAGAAAAGTAAAAAATACACTTGATTTTGAGGATTTACAGAGGTTTTTATAATACAAAATAATGCAGGCTATTCCTGCGTACATTGTGAAGTAACTGACTGATGAGGGGTATGATGAGATCAGTTTGTTAGCTAAGTGCCGAAAACGAACAATTGATAATGCTTTTGTGAATATGTCGGCTATTTGGTCTTTGGTGGAAATATGATGTACTTGGATGGAATTGTTCTTGATACATTCTCGGATGTAGTGACAGTCTACTTCGATATGTTTGGTGCGCGCGTGAAAGACAGGATTGTTCGCTAGTGCGATCGCCGATGTGTTGTCGCAGAAGAGCTTGGTCGGATTGTTTTGCGGACATCCGAGTTCGTGGAGAAGCTGGCGGATCCAGATGAGATCGGCTGCGGCGGCGGCCAGGGCACGGTACTCTGCTTCGGTGGAGGATCTTGCGATTGTGCTTTGTTTCTTGACGCACCATGTCACTAGGGATCGGCCGAGAAATGTATAGTACCCCGTGGTGGATTTTCGATCTTTTTGGTCTCCGGTCCAGTCGGAATCTACAAAAGATGATAAATCAAATGAGTGTCGGGAAAGAGGTAGACCAATGTTCAAAGTTCCTTTAATGTATCGGAGAATGCGTTTAAGAGCGTCAAAATTTGCATCGGTGGGTTGATGCATGAATTGGCATGCTTTGTTGACGGCGTAGGTGATGTCGGGACGTGTTAAAGTGAGGTATTGTAATGAGCCCACTAACTATCTATAAAGGAGGGGATCGAAAAATGGTTTAGATGGCTGAGAAGAGTTATGAGACTTAGCTATTATAGGTGTTGCCGTGGGCTTGCAGTTGGTCATGCCTGCGCGCTGGAGAATACTTTGTGCATACCGTCTTTGGTGAAGTAATAGGCCATCAGATGTTGGAAGTGCTGTAATTCCCAGAAATTGTGAGAGGTGGCCGCGATTCCGGGTGTTGAAGCGATTCTGAAGTTTGCTGCGAAGAGTTCGCACGGCTGCCTCATTATTACCTGTGACTATAAGATCATCAACATAAATTAGAAAATAAATTTGAATATTGGATTGTTGGAAGATCATAAGAGACGGATCGGAAGAGCTGGTGCGGAATCCTTGTGTATGGAGAAATCCGGTTAACGTGGCGAACCATTGGCGTGGAGATTGTTTGAGTCCGTAGAGAGCTTTATTAAGTTTGCAGATATGGTTAGGATGATTAGTGTCCACGAAGCCTGGAGGCTGTTTCATGTAAACAGTTTCGTGAAGAGAACCGTGCAGGAAAGCGTTAGAGATGTCAAGTTGGTGCATGGGCCAGTGCTTGTGTAGGGCTAGAAGAATGAGGATGCGAAAAGTGGGGATTTTAGCTACCGGACTGAAGGTTTCAGTGTAATCTATTCCGAATTCTTGATTGTAGCCGAGGGCGACGAGTCTAGCTTTGTATCGAGCGATTGAGCCATCGGAGTTGTATTTGGTTCGGAACGTCCATTTGCATCCTAGAATGTTTTGAGTTGGAGAATATGGAACGAGCTCCCAAGTACCTTGAGATTGTAGAGCTTGAAATTCTTGTGACATGGCGGAGCGCCAATGTTCGTGCTGTGCGGCTTGAGTGTAAGATGTAGGATCTTGAGAGACAAGTTGATGTGTAAGATTAAGGATTTGTTTGGGTTTGAGATGTCCGGTTTTGGATCGTGTTATCATGTGGTGAGTCGTATTGTTGGGTGCAGTAATGTTGGATGAAGTGTGTAAGGGTGCGGGTCCGGGAATTGTGACGGGTTGCAGTTCACTGAGATTTGGTGTAGTGTGATTTGTGCCTGAATTCTGGTTGGTTTGGGATGTTCGGATGGGGGAAGGAGTGGGCACGGTTTGCTGTTGGTGGATGTGTGAAGGTAGAAGCGATGACAGGACTAAGAGTAGGGGTGGGATGTTTGGTGATGAGTTTGGAGTGGGGACGGTTGATTGAGTTCTGTGGTAAGGGAAGATTTGCTCGTTGAAAACGACATGGTGGGAAGTATAGATTAGATTAGTGTCGGGGTCTAAACAGAGGTAACCTTTTTGAGCGGGAGGGTATCCGATGAAAACGCACGGCTTGGAGAAGGAATCGAGTTTAGATTTGGCATAGGGCTTGAGCCACAGGTAGCAGAGGCATCCGAAAATTTTGAGATGGTTGTACGAAGGTTGGGTGTTGTAGAGAGATTTGTGAGGAGTTTTGTTTTTCAATTTTCGAGTGGGTAAGCGATTTATAATGTGTATGGCTGTGTGAAGGGCATGGACCCATAATGAGTGTGGGGCGTTATAGTGAATTAGCAGACTCCGAACGGTCTCTAAGATGTGTATGTTTTTCCTTTCAGCGAGGCCGTTTTGGGAGGGTGTGTGCGGGCATGTGTATTGGTGTCTCAGTCCGAAAGTTTTGCAAAATTGCTCGAAGGATTTATTTATGTATTCTCCGCCTCCGTCGGTTCGTAGTGTTTTAATGTTTTTATTGAATTGGCAGCGAACCATGTTATAGAATTCTTGGAATTTAGAGAAGACGTCGGATTTAAGAGTAAGCGGATAAACCCAACAGTATTTTGTATGCTCATCAATAAAAGTAACGAAATAGCGAAATCCATTTAAAGAAATAGTGGGGGAAGGACCCCAAACATCAGAATGGACAATTTCAAATGATTCATAAGTGGAAGAAAAAGAATTAGAGGAAGGTAACCTATGACTTTTTGCGAGATTACAGGTGTTACAGTATTTAGAGGAAATAGTAGAGCTAATGTTTAAATGCAGCTGGGCAAGATGTTGAAGTTTGCGCGTGTCCGGGTGACCGAGGCGACCATGCCAAAGATCAGGAACCGTTTGAACGGAGAGAAGGGCAAGGTTGGCCGGCGAAGTGGATGTCGAGATGGAGTAGAGACCGTTATGGCAAGGTCCCTGAAGAAGCACCCGTTTGGTCGTCGAATCCTGAATCACATAACCACGTGAGGAAAAAGAAACTATGCAAGAATTATCATGAGTTAACTGGTAAACGGAGAGAAGATTGAAGGATAGGTTTGGAACGTGATGTAGTTTGTTAAGCTGGAGACTACCTGATGGGGTAGGGAGGATACCGGTACCCGTGTTTCGGATGGAGAGATTGTGTCCGTTGCCGAGAGTGACTTGCGAGTTGCCACGGTAAGGTTCGGTAGTGGAGAGTTGTGAGGCGTCGGAGGTTAAATGTGTGGAGGCGCCGCTGTCCAAGAACCATTCATTTTGGCGCGAAACTTCCGTTGGGCTGAACAGAGCAGGGCGGGAGTTTGAATCTTGATGTGTGGTATCGTGGCGATACCAGCATTTTGCCGCCGAATGACCTTGCTTTGCGCATATTTGGCAAATGATGTTACGATTGGAATACCTTTCAGGTATGCTGGAATTGTTATTAGAACTGTTGCCAGGCGAGTTGCGATTTGATTGCCTGCCGCCGCGGGGGTAATAGTTGCGACCGCGCCCTCGGCCGCGTGCGGCAGCAAGCGCAGTGGTGTTGTCTGTAAGCTGCAGCTGTTGTATGGATTTGGATGCTTCTTGGGCGAGATTGACTTCTTCGCTGCAAAGAAGTGTGTATAGATCGTCGAGGGTAATGGGTTGAAGGTTGGTTCGAATAGCAGTTTTAAACGCCTGATAGGTTGTTGGTAGACCGTTTAATGTATAAAGAATAACATCTTCCGGGTCAAGAGCACTGCCGGCAGCCGAGATAGCGTCCACTTTGGATTTGATGGTAAGGAGATATTGGGACATGGTTTGATCCCCTTTGGTAAGATTATGAAGTTCATTCTTTAGTTGAATGATGCGGGATCGATTTGAGGCTTGTAGGCGGTGAGTTAAGGTCGCCCAGATGTCCGCACAGTGGGTTAGCGATAAAACGTAAGGTAAAATTGACGGGGTGATGATGGAAAAGAGAGCAGCGGCAAGGTTTTGATCAAGAAGTTGCCAAGCTGCGTAGGAAGATGTATTGGAGGAATCTTGCGGTGGTTTTTGGGAAGAACCATCAAGAAATCCTTGAAAGCCATTGGCCGCAAAGATTTTCTCGACTTGAGAGCGCCACAACGGATAGTTGTCGGAAGTGAGAGGGTTGGCGACGAGGTTCTTGATGTTGCTAAGGACGAATTTCAGTTGAGGAGGGATGATTATGGATGACTGAGATTGTGTTATGGTGGTTGAGGATGTGGGAGATTCGGCCATGATAGGAGAAAACAGGATAGGGAAAAAAAGAATTGGAAGACCGAAAGAACAGGGTGGAGAAGATGAAGATTGGTGGAAGAGAACTTATCTGTGCTCTGATACCATGTGAACTTTCCTGTCTTGGACGTGCAGAAGAGGAAACAGAGAAAAAGCAGAAAATGTATCTCATTGATTTAGAGTGATTTACAGAGTTTTTATAATACAAAGATAGTGCAGGCTATTCCTGCAGTACATTGTAAGTAAACTGATCCGTATTCATTGATTGGCTTGACAACAAGGACTTCAACCTAGAATTACATACCGTGTAAACATTCCCTTTCATCTTAGGCTCCTTTCCTCGCTCGGGCTCGAGAATTCAAATTTTCTTATTTGTTGTTTGAAATTGTTGAAGGTTTCTCCTTCTTGATGTTCACTCCTTTTCGGACCTCTCATGCTAGACTTCAAGTCATTGAAAGGTTGGAGAACTTTGTCATTGTTCGCCCTTTTGCGGAGACTTCTTTTTATATGAGTGCCAATTTTATGATTGGTTGATAAGGTCATCATTCTTTTTCGTGTATGAGAGTTGACATGCTTGTAAGCTCTATATGCCTAATCGCTGGGCGATAGTTCTTAGTGAGCCACTATATTGGTTGATAGTTCACATGGGGTGTGTAAGCAAGTACAGTTCTTGCAACCGTTACAAGGCTTTACACATCAGCTTCTTGGTGTATATTGTCTTAAATATCTATATATACAGCTATTGTACATTGTATTAAGTAGGCAAAAGCTAATAATAAACAAATCTTTCAAACTCTTTCGAGCCAACTCGTACGACGGATTCTTGGACGGATCCACCCCTCCTCCGCCCAAAACCCTTCCAGATTCCGCCGGGCAACCGGTACCAAATCCCAAATACGCTGAATGGCTTCACATTGATCAAAATCTAGTGGCTTCTTTATACTCCGTCATCTCTCCTACTATTCTTCCTTATGTCCTCTTGGTCGATCACTGTTTTGACATCTGGACAACTCTTGATCGTCATCTCCAATCAAGCACCAGATCAAGAATCGCTCAACTCCGTCACGAGCTACACTACCTATTCATGAAGGACAGAACCATGACTCAATACTTGCTTACAGGGTGATTGTGAATAATGAAATTCGTAATTGATCACTAGTTGTTGATAGGTGTCCACATCAAACAATAGTTATCGATAAGCGATCTTTTTGATTGACGACCAACAACAAACAATGAATAAAAGTTATCTGAAAAAAAAAAATTTCTTCTCGTAATAACTTCTCAAAATTTTGACTAAATTGCTTAAACTTTGACCTAAATAACTAATAATCATGATTGATGAGAATTTTGAAAATGCTTGTTTATTAAATCATTTATTTGATGCAAGTAGACCGATGTTGAATGGAGTAATTAATGTGATTAATGTGGCTTAATTAGGCAAGTCTTACACTAGCTTCAGCTAAAACATATGAATATTATAATTAATTAATGCTCCAAAAGAAAGGAAGTGAAGGGAATAGAAACTGATGAAGCGTTAATTTCAAAAGTTAGAACGTTGAATTGATCGAAGTCAAGAAGAAGAAGAGCGTTTAATGAGGAGACTTCGCAGGAATCAATGATACGGATTAGTCATTAATTATTAATTAAGTGCATTAATTAGTTCCAATTAAGTAAGAAGCTAGGCTGAGTGATTGGATTCATGACATAATTATGTATCTATGATTCTTTTGATTAGGCGTAATTAGTTTAATGATTTTTAGTTTTTAAATGATTTGTGGAAATCGAGTGCGTCAGCGATGGCCGAGCCTTGATTTCAGGTAGGGGTGTCAATTTCGGGTCACGGGTCGGGTTCGGGCATGCGGGAAGATAGAGAGAAATTAAATTAATAATGGAGTAAATTTTTTTGAAAAAAAAACAAGATTATTATATATTTCTAGAATGATATTTTAATTTTATATATTATAGTCATTTTAAAAAATATCAATTAATTTATTAGACTAAATTAATAAAAAAATTTTCTGATTTCTTTTATTTTTTTTTTAAAAATAAAGTTCTTGTATCATGAATTTGATATGAAGAGGAGATGTCTGAGATCATTCATAACAACTTTCAAAATTTTTATCAAATGTAATATTTAGATCTTATCTATTTACGAAATTAACAATTTTCTACTTTAGTTATTTAAAATTTAACATAAATAACAACGTCATTAAATTTTCTTCTTAATATTTTATTAATTTCCTAATAAATTATTTAGTTTAGAATTTTAATTTAGATATTAGTATGTATATTAGTACATTAATTTTCATGATATAGAAATAAATATTAGATATGAGAAATAAATTGTATTTTTCTTGTGATCAAGGAAGGTGAAAATATTTAACATGAATAGAGTCAAATTATTGGTGGTGAGAAGTTGCTTTATCCATGAATGATATCCAACATATAATTATAGAAGTAAAATAGGCTAGGAAGGCTGATTTGATTGCATTAGATATACACTTAATAAGAGTCACAAAATTTTTTATTCCAAAAGCCAAGAAAGTTAAAAATTACATGGCATTGCTAAATTGAAATAATTTCCTCTAAATATTGATCGCAAAATGTCATTATTTAGTCAATATGTAGAAGTTGATTATACAACAAAGTTAGCACTCAGGTTTTGCTAATATTCTTATTATTGGGCGGCTAAACAATAAGGTCCATGAGACATGTACGTGAAGTTAACTATATTAGTTTTCTTTTTCAGGGACACGGCCATATGAGCTCGAGGCACCAATTGATGCATAATAGGAAAGTCATGAAGGCTATTATAGACATAACTTACAAAGGTTCGATGCATGGCTGAATTATTTGCGCAAAGAATGCTTTAAATAATTTTACAATCACTTAAAAAAAAAGAGTATATAACCATCCCAAACAGACTCTAACTCTACTTTGAACCTTTCTATATAATTAAGCTATAACATAAATACATTTTTACAACCTTGCATTTATGGGCATCGGGCATCAAGCCGTAGGCATGATATTTCTTAATAATATCTACATATCTATCTATATGCCTATCTTAATATTAATTACGTATTCAATTTTCTCATTCTAATCATCTTTTTTTATAATCCACAAAGATTTTATAATAAGAAAAATAAAATAAAATAAAACGTGTATTTATAGATATTTAAGAACGAAGAACATGGATTCGGATAACTGTGAAGGATCCGAGTTAATATTCTGACTCTTTTTTTGCCTATGTAGTTAAGTCAATTAATATCATGTTGGAAGATCAGCAGCCAAAGCTTCAAAAAATAAGAGCTATTTGGACGTTAAAGGAATTGATGATCAAGACATGCAAAACAATTATATATTATATATTTATTTTTAAATTATAAATTATCCAATATTCATGTGCTGTAATTCGTGCACTGAGATCTTCTGCATGTTGTTGTGATTTTAATATTTTATATTGCAATTATTTTCCTTGTGGAGAACAATCTGTCGGCAGAGTAATGCATGGCTTCTGTTTTACCTAAAGCTGATATATATATTTCCAAGGTTTCATTTGATCTGATTTCTTATTATTTTGTAAAGCTATTTTTTTAGTACATTAAATTATTAAAGCAGAAAAAAATAGTGGTTTAAAGCTGTCCCAAATGAAGCATGGGACGACTTTATAGGTCTTTTAAGCAGCTTTCTCTGAGCACAAATTTTTTAATTTTTTATTCGTTCGCCCCTTGGTTTTGGTTTGCGTTGTTTTTTTTTGTGGCGCCACCCTGAGGCTTTTTTGATGTTCTGTGGCTTTGTTGCCCCTGGCTTTTGCCGGCATTTGTTTTATTTTATGCAGTGAGTTGGTTGCTTTTTATTTTCGTGTGGCCGCCTGGGGGTTAGTGTGTTAGGTGTGGTTTTGTCGCCCCTCTTCGGCCTAGGGTTGTTTGGGCGGCTTGGGTGTAAGATGGATGCTTTGGGCTTGTGTTTTGCGGGGGTTGGTGGCGATTTTGGCGGCACGAGTGTGCTGGTTTAGCACGCATGTTCGCGTGCGCGTGGGGTTATTGCAGCTGGATTGGCTTTTGTGGGTTGGGTATGCTGGCCGGTTGGGTTATGAAAAAAAAAAAGAAGTACTGGGGGGCGCCCCGTGCCGTTGTGCTCTTTTGGGGTTTGAGCCCTATTTTTTTGGGTTGGGGGCGGTGGGCCGTTTATGCTGTGATGGCATTTTGGCCTTTTGCTTATTTTGGTGGGTGGGCTATTAGTTGCTAGTTCGGTGCGCCCCGCTTGGCATTTGGTTTTTTCTGCTTGTGCTGGTTGTGTGGAGGGTGGTAGTGCTGCTTGGGCGTGGTGTGGTCGGGCGTGCCGTGGTGGGCGCTTGCCCGGCCGTTTTATTTGTGGTTTGGGTGTCGTTTTCGGCCTTTTCTGTGATAAGGCCTTTTGCCTTGTTTGTAATGGTTTGATTGTGCGACCCTGGTTGTTTTTGTTGTGCCGCTTGTCTTTGTGGCGTGCGGTTGGCTGTTTGGGCTTGCTTGGGGTGTGTTTTTGGGTGTCCCTTTTTTCTGTTTTGTGTGTTGTAGTGGTTGGGCTAAGAGTGCGTTGCTTTTTGCTTTGTGGGGTGAGACTCGGCTGGTGCGTTGGGGGTAGGTTTTGCAGGTTCTTGTGGTGGCCAGTTTGTGGTAGGTACACCGGCCCTTTTGTTGTTATCATGTTTTGGCTGGCGTGGTGGCGGGCTAACCGGTTTTATTGTTGTCGTGGTGTACCGTCGCGGGGTGGGTTGCGTGTGGCTGGCCCCGTGTGTGGCCCAATGGCGGGTTGCTGCCTTTGTGTGCTTGGTTGTGGTTGCACGCTTTCGTTTGCCCACTGCTTTTGTGTTTGCCCCCGCCATGGGTTATGAGGTTGTATCTTGGCGGTGATGCTGGGGAGGTTGGGGTGCCCTTATGGCGTGTTTGAGTGTTGTGCCTGTTAACCGGTTTGTTTATTTGTTGGTATATTGAGTTGCGCGTTCATGCGTTG
>NW_021319584.1:1913704-1917676 GCF_001605985.2 Dendrobium catenatum
TGCTTCATCCCATGCCCCAAATTTGGGATCTCCTACTTTTGGTCCTCCTCCAAGGAGTTGATGTATTTTACCTTTCCCTTTCAAGTAGGTCTTCACAAATTGAGACCACTTCAGGTAGTTTTTCCCATTTAGACGATAGGAAGGTTGAATGCTTTGAAGGTCACCTCGCCCTTAGTGCACCGTCGACTCTTCAGTTTGTTCAATACTGTCAGAGGAATTAATTTCTGACATTACGATAGTAATCAAGACTATCTGTATGTCTTTGGTTAGCAATGAAGGCTTCCCAAAATTTTTCCTTGATCGACAATAAAGGTCGAAATAAGAGTTTTTTTTTCTCCGATTATTTAATCGGGCCAAGCCGAGTCTTTTTAAAGACTCGGTTTGTTTTTGGGTAACTAGGGCACGCACGAGCGGGAGGTCCTTCGTCCACTTTCCCTTTTGGTTGGGTCGGTAGGTGCTCGCCGTCCACTCCTTCCGTCGGCTCGGGAGAAGGTCGCTCGAGCGGGAGGCAGCTTCGCTCCTTCGTCGACTTTCCCTTTTGGTCGGATTGGTAGGTGCTTGCCGTCCACTCCTTCCGTCGGCTCGAGAGAAGGTCGCTCGGCTCGGGAGAAGGTCGTTGAAGACGACGCGCGGGCGGACGCTCCTCCGGATACGTTCGGACGTTCTGCACGTCCGGACGTTCTGCTTTCTTCCTTCGACGACTTCGACCTTCCTCTCGAATCGGAAGTTCCGATCGAACCAATGCTTCAGCTCTGTCTTGTTTCGTCGCGGCGTACACGGGTTGGCAACGATCAAGTCCGAGCTTCTCCTTCTCTCTTCCTCCTCCGACGATCTAGGATCGTTCTCCGACGGCAATTAAGGCCGTTGGCTCTGATACCATGTTGAAACAGAGAATTTGAGAGGGAAAAGCTTAAAATTATTCATTACAATCTTCCCTATTTATAGATCTATATAAGATATCATAATGAAGAAATAATGAATTGCAGATTTAATACATAAATAATACATAAAATTCTTTCCTAAATTCGTTCCTTAATTATGGCGTAATCCATGAGAGTATCCCACAGATTGATCTTTGTGTCCGTCGGATCCTTTGTACTGTGGATGGCTGGATTTCAACAATAGATATTATGATTTATAGGAAGTTAAATATTATGTGCATTCAGGAAACTAAATGGGTTGGAGAGAATGCTAAGGAGATTGATAATTTAGGATTTAAACTTTGGTATTCGGGTAAGAGTCGTATTAGAAATGGTGTAAATGTGATTATAGATAAAGAGTTTGAAGGATAATATTATAAAAATTAATAGAATTGGAGATAAAATTATAGCTTTAAAGATTATTGTTGATGCTAAGATTGTTAATACTATAAGTGCTTATGTTCTTCAAATAGGTTTGGATATAAGCTCAAAATTAAATTTTTGGAATGACTTAGAAGAATTAATACAAAAGATACCTCTTAAAGAAAGAGTTTTTATTGGAGGAAATTTAAACGGACATGTTGGTAGAGAGGTAGATGATTTTAAAAACATTCATGGTGGCCATGGGTTTTGAACGACAAATGAAGGTAGCAAGATCATATTATATTTTTGTTTAGCTTATGATTTTTTAATTGCTAATACCTTATTTAAGAAAAGGAATGAGCATCTCATCACTTATATAAAAATGGATAAAGTACAACTCAGATAGACTATTTACTTATAAGTAAATTAGATCGTTTAGATTGCAAAGATTGTAAAGTTATTCCAAATGAAAATTTATGTACCCAACATCGATTATTAGTTTTGGACTTTAAGATAAATAAGCAGAAAATAAAAAATAAAGTAAAACGATATTCTAGGATTAGATGAGGACATTTAAAAAATATTTTTAAGAGTAAAATTTTAGATCTTAAGATTTTGTCTGTGTATGAGGATGCTAATATTATGTGGGAAAAAGTGCTAATGATATTAATCATATTGTAAAAGATGTGCTTAGAGTTTTAAAAAGAAAAACTTATAATAGTAAAAATAGTTGGTAGTGGAATCCAAATGTACAAGATAAGATTAAAAAAAAAATGTTATAAAAATTAATTTAATTGTAAAAATTCTGATAATTGGGAAAGATATAAAGAGACACGTAAGGAATCTAAGAAAGTAATTTGCGATGCAAAGACCTTTGTTTTTAGCGATTTATATAATAGATTAGATACTAAATAAGGAGTATAAGTAGCCAAACAAAGAGATATGAGTAGTCAAGGATTTAGTTCAAGTGAAGTGTGGATGAAGATCAAAGAGTATTTTTCTTAGAAGATGATATTCAACAAAGATGAATGAGATATTTTGCTAAACCTTTTAAAGAAGAATGTGAAAAAATGATTGACTGTAGTGACCTTAGCACCCTAAATGAAAATAAAGATTTATGTTTTTATTGGCGTATTAGTAAACCGAAGTTAGAGAGACTTTAAAGAAAATGAAGGGTGGAAAAGCTATTTGACCTGATGATATTCAAATAGAGGTGTGGAAATGCTTAGGAGATGAAGGAAATTCTTGGCTTACTAAGCTTTTTAATACTGTTTTGAAGACTAAAAAGATGCCAGATGAGTGGAGGGGTGTGTTAATTCCTATTTTTAAGAATAAAGGTGATGCACATGATTGTGCAAATTATAGAGGAATTAAGTTGATGTGTCATACTTTAAAACCATGGGAGCGAGTTATGGAGCGTAGGTTGCGGTGTGATATTAATGTTTCTCAAAATCAATTTGGATTCATGCCGGGTGGGTCAACTATGGAAGCCATACATTTATTAAAAGGTTTGATGGAGAAATATGAAGAAAATAAGGAGGATATACATATGATATTTATTGATTTAGAAAAATCATATGATAAAGTTCTTAGAGAAGTGCTATGGAGAGTTCTTGAAAAGAAAGGAGTTAATAATGCTTATATTCAAATCATTAAAGATATGTATGAATGAGCTATTACTTGTGTTCAAACACAAGGTGGTTTGACCAAGTATTTCCCTATTTCGGTTGGGTTGCATCAAGGATCAGCCTTAAGCCCATATCTTTTTGCTTTAGTCATGGATGTTCTCACTAGACATTTGGAAGAAGATGTACCTTGGTGTATGCTTTTTGCTGATGATATTCTTCTTGTTGATAATTTTTTAGTATTTTATTTGTTTACTTATTTTTGTATTGAGGCCTATGCCTCGTTCTGTTTCAAGGCACACGCATCATCTCGCTAAGGCAAAATGCCTTGATTTTTTATTTCGCCTTTTTAAACATTGATTGAGAACAAGTTTTTGCCTTTGCCTATTTGAAACTCGAAGAATTTGAAATTTGAGAGGATGAAAGTGAGATGAATGTCCTGCCATGGTTGATGCGTCACCAAGGCCATCCTTTTATATGAAAGTTGGTTCCTTTTCAGCAAACGAGAAGTCAACAACAGAGAAGAGTTTCCATGAAGCCTCTCCATTGCTGCTGTGGCCACAACAACCTTCTTTTAGTTTTGGGTTTTGTGCATTATATTTATATTTTTGTTAAATATTAGTTAGGGCCGTTAGGCTACTAGTTTCAATGTAAAAGTAGTTAGGGGATAGTCTCATTGGTGCATTTGTGTGATGTATTAGACACTAAACTTTACCCCCACCACCAACAATAACAATGACAACAACAAGCCTTTATCCCACTACGTGGGATTGGCTACATGAATTCTTTTTCTTCATTGTCTTGTTAAGAACCAAGTTCTCATTTAAATATAATAAAAAAGTCATTTCTGATACTTTCTAACCAAATATTTCTAGGTCTACCTCTACTTTTCTTAATATAGACCAAATCTAATACATCTACTCTCCTAATCAGGTCATTAGAAGGCCGACACTTAATGTGACAAAACCATCTAAGATGACTCTCTCTAAACTTACCTTCCACTGAAGCTACTCCAACTTTTTCACGTATATACTCATTTCGTTTTCTGTCTCTAACAGTAAAGC
>NW_021319584.1:1917776-1940284 GCF_001605985.2 Dendrobium catenatum
ATCCCAGAAGAAGAAAATCGTTTGAAGGTGAATCTACCTTTTGAATCCAACATGATTGGACTCGCGGTAGATAGCGAATTATTGGTGTTCCGGTCATCCTTGGATGACCGGCCACCATCATCCATCTCCAACAAAGCCACACGAAATCTTCAAGATCTTCTACCAAAACCTTCCTTAATTTATGGAGCTTCTCTCTCTTCCTTGGCCGATGTCCTGTACAACCTGAAGATCCATATGAATAATGTTTAAAGGTATTAAATCACTTTCAAGTTTTCTTAATCAGTTTTTTGTAGTTATCATATGAATATGATTCTAATTTAAGATTTATTCTTTCTTATATTAGGAGTGAGTTTTTTCTTCTCTTATATATGAAAGATATTCTCACAACTAAGAGTTTTTAAAGGCTTTGAAAGGGAGTTAGCTTGCAAAAATGATAAGAGGCATAAAATGAACCCAAAAGAAAATTATAAAAGATGTGCAATGATCGTCGAATAATTAAAAGATACACAAAGTGTATCAAAAATCAAAAGATGCGCAAAGTACTCCAAACAACTAACAAGAGGTACAAAATGAGTCCACAAAGAAATAAGCTTCCTTCTCTTTTAAACTTTTAAATCTTAATAGAATTGATATGTCACTTGATATCTTCAAGCACTTGATTTTTAAAACCCATGATTTTGACTAGTTACTTTGCTATATTATTCTATCATATTTTTTTTATTTGGAATGAAGTTTTGAATAGATCACTTTTCTTATTTAATTTCTTTTCTGAGTTAGATTGTTGTTTTCAAAAGGTTTTTATATTGTAAGGAGTTTGAGCTTGGGTTAACAAGATCGACAGTTCTACCATTTTTTGGATTTTGGTGTTGCTAATTCATTTCTTACTATTTTTAAATCTAAAATTAAGGTAACTTTGACATTTATTGAATGATGATTGATTTAAAAAAAAAACTCTTGTTTTTGCTCTTTTTTCTTGTTTTTATCATATTTCATTGTGTTTTTTACTTGTTTTTGTTTGTTTTTTTGTTGTACTCTATTTTTTTAGTGTTTTCTAGTTCCTTTTTTTATGATGACAAAAGGAGGAGTAGGTATGTTTGTAAAGCTTGTGTGCCTATAAAAGTTATTTTACTTAGTTTGTATTATTATGTTCCTAATTAGTCATTTTATTTATGTTATTTTTTTTCTTTTACATAAAAAAAATATTTTTCTTTTGTCACCTCCCCTATTTTTCAAAGAATTATCTTTGTAAGGGGGAGTTTTAGGAATAGCAAAACATCTTTTAGAGCTTTTAATAATAATATTTTCCATCATAAAAAAGGGAAAGATTGTTACAGATCTGGGCTCAAGTCTTATGATTTTGATAATAACAAATATTATTATTTTTATTTACTATGTTATCTCCTAATAATTAAAATTCATTGCATATATGTTTTCTTTATTGAATACTAACATTTTAGGTCCACAAGCTCACTCTCAAGCAAACTCAAGATCATGTAGTCTAAGACTGAGTCAAGTCTATAATTTTAATTTAAATATATGTTCTACCTTTTTTTAGTCAATTGTAACATGGTGAAATTGAAGCTAAGTAACCTTACACACACACTTAAGGGAATGAGTAAAGGGAGATAGATAAAATTAATTTTTTTGATCAAATCGTACAAGATGAATTAGGATCGTCCTTGAAGATCTGTTCAGCTCACAACCCTAATTAGGGCATCTTGGTTATGTAAACCAGATTAAGAAAATTATCCCGGATGATACTCCCATCATCCTGGACGATAAGTTTAAATCACAAAAACTAGGTGCCAAACTCATTTAGGCAAGATTTTAAAACTCTCAAATTTGCACTAATCATACAGGATGATCCCTATCATCCTTGACGATTCATACCAATCATACTTAAATTGATCAAATGATTAGGAGAGTAATTAGGGTTATATTGATCGATCATATCATCCAGGATGATCATAGAATTGTACTAGATGATCTAAAAGAAAAACCTTAATTTTATCCTAAATCTTGTAGAAATCCCGAACTATCTCTTAGACGATAATGTTTGATTTTGAACTCATCATATATGATGATATCCACATCATCCTATATGATCAAAATAAACTTTATGTTCTAATCATACAAGAGATCGTCCTGATTGGATGGGATGATTTAAACTAAATGTACATGACGATTGACATATAATCTTAGATGATCTTTGACGGCAAGTTAAAAATTAGGACATTTTTTAAGGCCTTATATTTAAGCTCTCTTAATTATGATGATAATATGTTTTGATGTTGTTTTGACTTGAGAGAGAGAGCTTAAAGAAGGATAAGGAGAGCTTGGGAGAGAGAAAAAAATATTGTGAGGGGGTGTTCATAAAGATTTCTCCAAGCAAGAATTCTAGTTGTCATCTCCAATTATCATCCTTAGCTCCTTGGTGGCTTTAGGTAAGACTTCACTAGCACTAGACTAAAGTTCTCTATCTGCTTCAGGTGGAAGCCAAAGAGTTGGGGTTCTCAACCTGCTTCAGGAGGAAGCAAAAGGAGTCTAGGTTCTCTGCCTCATCGGGGTCGGTGAAAAGATTTTGTTAGGGCTTCTCCGCCTTGCTGAGGGAGCTAAATGAGAGACACTATAGTTTTAGTGCAATACTTATAAGGGAGGCTTCGGGGAGTGGATGTAGGTCAGGTTGACCTAACCACTATAAAATTCTGGAGTGTTCTTTCTATTTTTATTCCTACACTTAATTTTTGCATTATTTACTCTTGATTATTTATGTTGTTGAAATATCATAATTCTATTTTTGTGAAATTGTTATGCTTCCACCTTTTAATAAAAGTAATAAGTTTTAAAATATTAAAAATCTCTAAAAGATTTTCCTTATTGTTTAAGTTAAATTTTTTAAAACACTAATTCACCCCCCCTCTCTCGGTTATCCTCGGGCTAGTTCATAAGGGGTTAACAATCCTAACAAACTTTTAATACCATATGATTTCCACAATACTAGATGATCACCCGTACATAAAGTTAGCCATCCCAAGGATCGTCCTAAATAAATAGAAGGAATTTTTGCATATCATACCGTACGATGTCTTAATCATACTATAAACCTTCTTCTTCATGATTATGTACTTTTTTGCATGAAACCTAGTGAATCTACAACTGAAATGTATACTAGGTTTACACAGATTGTTACTTCCCTGCATGACTTAGGAAGGTAGCTTACAAATTATGAAAGAAATTAATAAAATTCTTTATTGTTTTTTGTCTTCCTATGATGCATAAATAACTGTCATTACTGAATCTAAAGATCTGAATGTTTATTCCATGAATAACTTACTTGAGTCACTCATTACCTATGAGCAAGGAGCAAGTTAAAGGTAGCTTGATGCTAGAGAAAGGAGAAAAGATAAAACTGTAACCTTAAAGACTAATGATTATGATAGTGACTCTTTCAGACAAAATGATAATGACATTGCACTAATGACTAGGCAATTCAAGAGCTTTTTAAAGAAAAAACAAAAAATGTTATCAGCAATGGAATAAGAATAAGAATGGTAAAAATTATAAAATTTCTTTTGATGTTAAATGCTTTGGATATAGGAAGCTAGGGCATGTGAAGTCCGATAGCCCAACTCTTAAAACTCACCCAAGAAAGGAGAAGGGTGAAGATAAATCCAAATTCAAGAAGGGTAAGAAAAGGAATAAAAAAGCTTTCTAGGTTGATTCAACATTAGACTCTTCTAAAACTGAAGCAAAAGAGGAGGTAACCAACCTATGCTTAATGAAATATAATCATCTTGATTATTTTGATAAAGAGGAGGTATGTGAGCTCTCCTATGATCGATTATTTAAACTTTCTTAAAGAATTCATACTGTATATAGGAAGCTTAAAAAATCACATGCCACCCTTAAATCTGATTTTTAAATTCTACAAAAAGAGCATGAATGCTTAAGAAAATATTATTCCACTCTCGATAGTAATCACATGGGTTTTTTAGATAAATTTAACATTTTAAATAAGAAGCATGTGAATTAACTAAGCTGCATGATTCCTTGAAAATATCACATGTTGAATTAGAAAATGCATCCAAGAGATTAGAAACTCTTGCATCTGAAATAGATAATATGGAACATGCTTTAAATTTTGAAAATTCAATTCTTGAAAGTGTAAACCAATTTTTATAAATCAAAGTAAATGCTTTCAAAGAAAATAAAAAATCACCTTTATTAAGTTAGTTGCAACTTAGTTTTTAGATTGTCTATATTCTTGCAACATGTATGTTTTTAATGATTCCTAAATATTATTATTTTGATTAAAATTTCTCCTAACATATTTTGGAAGTATTAGTTTGTTGTTTGTGTGTACTAACATTTTAGGAAAATCATACTCTAGATTATTGAAGACTTCAAATCAGATCAGATTAGGGTTTATTATAAATGAAGTTTGTATTTTTATTTTTATTGAGTTTGAGAGAGTGTGATTGTAATTGAGTAACTATGCACACACACACTGGGGGACTGTTTAAAATTATAATTTTTTAAACTAATTGTATTGTACAAACTCATTTCATATGGAACAATATGATTAGTTTAAAAAATATGAACTAGATTTCGTATGGGACACAAAAAAAGGTACAGTCTGGAAGTTATTTTCCCCTTCGAGTAGACAAACAAATTATAGGTAGAAAATTTTTCTAAGAGCGGATCGTTCTGTATGAAGCTTTCTTCGTATATACGTCATCCAGAGTATGAATCAGACAGGCCCATTTTCGTCCAGATGAATTTGAGAATTTTCTAAATGGATCATATCATATGATGTCGTCATCATACGTACATCATCTAGAGTATGAATTGGATGGGCCCCTTTTTATCCAAATGAACTTGAGAATTTCTTGAATTTATCATACTGTACGATGTCAACATCGTATGTACGCCATCGAAAGTATGAATTAGACAGGTCCCTTTTTGTGTAGATGAACTCTAAATTTTCTAAATTGATTGTAATGTACGATGTCATCATTGTACATATGCCATCCAGAGTATGAATTTGTGGGGTCTCTTTTCATCCCAACGAAGATGAAGTATTTTCTAAACTATTTGTACAATACGAACTAGATTTGTACTGGATGATCATTGTGTATGAAGTCATTTCATACACATTCACAAAAGGTTTGTATGCAATAGTTTTTGATTTATTCATAGGTACGAACATATGATCATATTGTACGATCGTACTCGTTCAAAATTGAAATTTCCAGTTTACTGGAGAGTTTTTTGTGTCTTTCATATAAAATATCCTTTGAAACTGACTTAAAAGAGAGCTTCTTCTTGAATTTTCAATAACAAGTGAAAGAGAGAGTGTGGGAGAGTGTTTTGAGAGAAATTTCTTGCAAGTACAGTGTGAAGGATTCACAAGGTTACTCAAAGGTAAGGATCTCTTCGTGTTTTTTGGTGATCACTCTTTCTTTCTTCTTTCTAGTTGCTCGTGAGGAGTTCTTTGAGGAAGATCCAGTACTCTTCCAACACTTGGAGAGTGTGAAAAGACGATGGTACTCTACCGACACTTGGAGGATGTGAATAAATGATGGTACTCTACCGATACTTGGAGAGTGTGAACAGACGATGGTTCTTTGCTGACAGTTGGAGAGTGTGAAAGGATAATGGTTCTTTGTCGCGCCGGGGATTGGCGGAAGAGAGGATTTGTAGAGGCTTCTCTACCTTACTATGGGGTAAAAAGGAGAGACACTTTGGTAATAGTGCAATATCTAAAGAGGGAGTCTTTAGGGAGTGGATGTAGGTCGTATTTGACCGAACAACTATAAATCTTTATTTCTTTTATTTTCCGTAATTTATTTTCTACAATTTCATTGTTGTGGTTAAAAAGTTTTTTCAAAAAGAATCACTTTTAGAAATTAACAAAAATCCAAGAGAATATTTTTTAAAAATTATCAATTCACCCCCTCTTGGTTAGGCTTGGGACAATAGCTTAGGTTTAACAACCTATACAAAATTAATAACCTTCACTTGAAGAGTTTTATAATCCATAACATTAGCATGCATCATTTAAACATAGGAAGAGGCACCATAACCTAAATATATTAATAAATCATTTTTTCTGGTGTTAGATGCTTTTTTTGTGGCATGCTAGGACATATCTCCCACATTTACAACGTTCACCATAGAACACATTTAGTATGGAGATGAAAACTTTAAAATTCACAGCATTGCGTACAAGCATTTTATTCTTCTTTCCATATTATGGGACCAACCTATTTGGGTTCCCAAATCTAACATCTAATGATTTTGTAGGGATGCTCTAATCGCAGGCCTCGTGAGAACATGTGGTACCTGGAAAATGAATGTTGAAGATACATGATTGGAGATGTAAATCAGTTCATTTTGCTTGAGGCCAGGGCAGGAGGTAAAGTGATACATAATGATAACACTACCATGAGAGTTGTTAAATATGGTATAATTGTTAACTCTAAGAATTTAATTATTGAAAAATATTTATAAGTAGATTGCTTGATAGCCTGCTTACCATAAGCCAGCTTTGTGATTAAGGATTTAGCATTAAATTTTTGTTTATCAGCTTCATGATTAGCTTAAATGGAAATATTATTCTATAAGAAAAAAGAATCAATAATGTTTACATGTTTGATTTAAACTGTGTTGAATCTGATGCTTTTTTTACCTAAAAACTATCACTGATGATCTTGGTTATGACATAGAAGAATATGTCATGCAAGCATGAAAAATCTTAAGAAAATCTCCTAAAAATACTTACTGAGAGGAATTCTCAAACTAGAGTTCACTAAGGACCAGCTGTGTGATGCCTATTGATTAAGGAAACAAGTTAAATCTTCTTTCCACTCAATGAAACACATTAACACTAGAAAACCCTTAGAAGTCCTACACATGGATATTTTTGGACCTATCAGCACTACAATCCTAGGAGGGAAAGTATTTTGGTATGTGATTGTTGATGATTATTCAAGGTTTACTTGGGTTATATTCATATCTCATAAAAGTACTTCATTTTAGGAGTTTAGGTCTTTTTCAACTTGGATTTAAGAGAAATTAGGTTGTGAAATTTTAACCTTTCATAGTGACCATAATATAGAATTTGATAACTAGAAATTCAAATCTTACTATAAGGAGTAAGTGATAGATCATAATTTTTTAAAAACCCTCAGTAGAACTGGGTTGCTAAAAAAAAGAACATGACCCTAGTAGAAGATGCTAGGGCCATATTAGCTGATACTCACTTCCTATATACTTTTGGGCAGAAGTGGTCAATATAGCCTGTTATGTTTTGAATAGGGTAAATGTTATATCTAAGTTGAACAATACACTTTATGAAATTATAAAGGGTAGGACACCCAACCTCTACAACCTTTATATCTTTGGATGTAAAGAGTTCATTTTGAATAATAGAAAATCTCTACTAGGAATCTTTGACCCCAAATTTGATGAAGGAGTGTTCCTAGGTTATTCAAATGTTGGAAAATCCTATAGAGTTTTTAATAAAAGAACACTGGTAGTAGAGGAGACCACTCATATTGTATTTGATGAATTTGATAAATTGGGAGGATATAGGGAAGGAGAAGAAGAGGTTGTAGAAGTTATCTAAGGATTAGAATCTACAAATACAGAGGAAAAGGTAGAACCTAAAAACAACATATTTTTGTAAATTGTTGTAGAGGGTCCAACGGAAGGAGAGAGAACGTCCATAGATTTCAAAAAATTTTAAATTCCTCAATTGACAATTTCAAGCCGCACCTGTTTATGTCGGTAGAGGGTCATCGGTTGTCCTCCGATGACTGGAATACCTCAACCCCATCTTCTGTCACACGTCTAAACCATTTAGATGCAAAAAGCAGATTCTCATTCAATCGCAATGTGTCTTGGTATTCATATTTCAAGAATACTCCTCTGATTGTTAGAGAAGGCCGGTTTGATGCCATCCATAAGCTGGTTCCTGATGGAAGCAAAGGGAAAGAAGTGGCTTCAGCGTGCTGTTTGGAACATACGGTTCATTTTTATGTGTTGGATAGTTGTCAACCTGAAGCTCATGGTTCAAATTTTTTTCCCAAATCAAATGATTTGGAAGCGTCTTCTTCATCTACAGGATTTAATTTGAAGGTGAGCAATTTTGTTGATAGATGTAATATTTCTATTGAAGCCTTTGAGAAAGAACAACCTACAATTTTGCTGAAAGATAAAAATAATTCAGTTTCGGTGGATCCTATTTCTAAACAGTCTAATGTATGGATTAAAACTTCACACATTAAAATTAACTTTAAAGGTATTTCTGAAGAAAAAGAGGATGTGAATGTGGTAAAACTTGATGTGGAGAAAGAATGCTCTAATGTTCAAGTTTTGAGGAATTCTTTGGATGTTAAAATTCTTAGCAAAAACTTTCTTTTCTCAATTTATAGTCTTGAGTTGAGACATCAATGGAGTAAATTTGGTGGGTTTCATATAACCTCTCTTGGATTAGATTGGTTGTTGTGTTCATTTCATTATTCTTAAGCTATGTAGGAAGTTTTAAATGGGAGTTCATGGTATGTGGGTGGTTTCATTATTGGTATAGATAAATGGACACGTGCTTTCTCTCCCATTTATATGGAGGGAATTTTATCACCTATTTGGATTCAACTGCTTCATTTACCTCTTCATTGTTGGGATGAAGTTAACATTATAAAGATCATTTCAAGATCAGAAACCCCATTATTATTAGATGGTAACATGTTTAAATGGGGTAGAAGGCAATTTGCTAGAGCTTGTGTTCGAATCAAATTGAATACTAAGCTTCCTTGTGGAATTTGGATTGAAGGTTTGTGTGGAAATTTTTTTCAAAAAATTGAATATGAGAATAAAGGTGTTTTGTGCTTCAAGTGTGGAAGGATTGGACATAAAGATTCTTTGTCTTAATGTCTCACCTATTTTGAGTAATCCTTCAAAGGAAAGTTTGAAGAAATTAATTCATGTATCTGAAAATGATAATGGGACCTCATATGGTCCATGGATGCATGTTAAATTCAATATAAGAAGAGGAGAAAAGCTTTTTTTCAGAATAAACTAGTTGGGGATTTAAATCCTCAAAATTCTATGGATGTTGTTGAAGTTGACAGGATTAAAGATTTTGAATTGCTGGAGAGCATTTTGGAAGAAAATTTGAAGGAAGCAGATGTCATATATGACAAGTTTTTATTAGGTTTGGATGAAAACAATAGGTTTAATGTGCTATCTCATAAGGAAGATGGAGCTCAATATGTTAACATAGTTGATGTTAACCTATTAGATGAAGATGCTGGAGAAAAATATGTTGAAGCTGCTGTTATAGAAGATTCAAGTAAAGGTTGTGATGAATTAAATTAGAATGATAAATTTGTGAAGGGTATGGATTCAGATCCGAAATTAACCCCAAAAGGAAATGTCATTAGATATAGTGGGAATAAAAATTGCTGGAAGAACAACAAGGCTTTGCAAGTGCAAGAGGTAACAGTTTCTGAAAATCTCAACAATTGTGTAAATGATCCTATTTTGATACCAGAGAATGGAATTTTTTCTTGAAAGAATGTTGCAAGTTTAGAAGCACATTTCTATTTGAATAATGAGGATTCTCCAAGCCCAAAAAAATTAGAGAAAGTGGAGATTTCAATAATTTCATCTATTGAGACAGACTTTATAGATTACATGTACATTGATGGTAAACAAAATGGTTCTAATAAGGGAAAATGTGGTTTTGGAATATCTCATCACAATCATGACGGCTCTAAGAGTTCTAAGAATTTTGTTAATAGTAATAAGAATACCAGTTCGGTTAGTGTTAAGAAAAACACTAAACAACTCAAATTCTTAGGACCTATTGAGGATGTTCCTAGAAAAAAGGAAAGTTGAATGTAACTTGAAAGGAGCTGCTGGGGATTCTTTTGGTGCTTGATGATGGTGCTTTTAATCAGTAAAGATATCAGAACTATTGATATGAGTAATGTTCTTAGCATTTGGAAGTGGTTTTTTTCTGCTTCAGTCGATGGGAGCCTTTTTCCTATGGATTCATCACATGGCAGTTGTTCATTTAAGAGATGCCTATTTGAAGATTCCTTATGCGTTTCTCTGTTTTATGTTGTTTTGGTCATTTACTTTATAGTCAATTTGTGCAGTTTCTTTTATTTTGTTTTAGTTTTATATTTGTTTTATGAAATTAGAGTAATTGTTCATGGGATCGGAAGTAGTTTTTATTTTTTAACCGGTTGGAAATTCTGGGATACTAATCAACCTTTTAGGTAATTTTATTTTTGGTATCCAATTCACCTCAAGGATTTTAAAATAATAAGTAGTGGGTCTCATTTCAATTATGATAATTTTATTTTAAAAAAAATGTTCTTCGATAAGGTCCCTTTCCTTTTTGGATTAAGAACTCTTAGCTTTATTTTATTTCTAGTTTGTATTAAGAGTTTCTTTTCTTGCTTTTAATGCAGTTTGCATTTCTTCAAAAATAAAAAAATAATTACTTATTTAGAGAATGGAGATATTCTTCAAGTCATCCTAAAGAACTGATCTTAGGAGACCCATTTGAAGGTGTTAGAACTTGGAATGGACTTAAAAAAGAAGTAAGCCACTCTGCATTCATTTTAATGACTAAACCCACCAACATAAATCAAGCCCTATTTGATGAACTATGGATCCTAGCCATAAAAGAAGAGTTAAATTAATTTGTAAGGAATGATGTTTGGGATCTATTTGAAAGACCTAAGGACCAGTGTGTTGTTGGAACTAAATGGGTTTTCAAAAAAGAAGAAGAAGAATTATTTTAGTGTAGTGGTTAGAAATAAAGCAAGATTAGTGGCTATGGGGTATAAACAAATAGAAAGAATAAATTTTGAAGAGACCTTTACCCCTGTAGTTAGGTTGGAAGCCATTAGGGTGCTACTAGCCTTTGCTTGTTTTAAGGGTTCAAAAAAGTCCCATTTGACTACTGTTAAAAGAATTTTTAGATATCTCTTAAGATTGTTAAGATAGTTTCTATTTGCATGTTTTACATTCTTGCAACTTGTATAGTTTTGATGATTCCAAATATTATTGTTCAAATGTGTAGTTATCTCCTAACAATTTTAAAGATTTGTATTTGCTCTTGTGGGTACTAACATTTCAGGTGAATCAAACTCTCAAACACGAAGTCTTCAAATCAAATTCAGCAAGAAATACTTTTGGTTTTTGAAGCTTAAAATTATCATTTGAAATGAGAGGGAGTGATTGTAATTGAGTGAATAAAAACATACACACACAAACTTAAGGAGAACATAAAAATTTGTACTGATCGTACGGGATGATCAGTCAGTTATCTCTTAATAAGAGCACATGGAACAAACAGAAACTGCCAAAGGAAAATTTTCTAAGTCATGTTCGTATGGGACAAAATTAATTATCGTCGGGACGATTTGCTCTCTGTAAGAATTTCGTCCCAAACAAAATTAATTATCGTCAGGACGATTTGCTCTCTGGACGAATTTCATCCAGACGATCGCAAGTTCGTACAGACGATCAAAACGACTTAAGACAGTTTTGTGAGTCAGTTCTGAAGTTTATGGAACCGAACTTATGATAACTGTTCGTCTGGACAAACCTAGTTCGTACAGATGATTAGCGTGTATGAAATTATTTCGTACACATATACAATCAGGTTCATTTCAAGGCTTTTAAGTAAAATCGTCCCAGACAATTTTCAATCGTACGGGACGATCATGGACAACATAACTTGAAATCTGCCATTTTTAGATGGTTTTTCTTGTCTCTTCTATAAACAGGCCTTTCTAAATTGGAACTTAATCTTTTTGGTCATTGATCTTTGTGCCTATTGAGAAGAGAGTTAAGGAGAGAGTTTGAGAAAGCATTTGAAGGAGATTTTTTGCCTTTGGAGCGTGAAGGTTTCACTTGGTACTCAAGGGTAAGTGTTTCCACTTTCAAGTTTGAGATTACTTCACTCTTCTCTCTTTTCTTTTAGATTAAACTTGTGAAGAAGATCTTGGAAGAAGATCCGGTTCTCTGCCGACACTTGGAGGGTGTGAACAGCCGAGGGTTCGCTGCCCACACTTGGAGAGTGTGAAAGGACGAAGGGTTCTCTGCCCGCACTTAGAGGGTTTGAAAGGACGATGGTACTCTGCCAACACTGGTGATAGTGTGAAAGGATGACGGTACTCTGCCAACACTTGGGATAGTGTGAAAGGATGAACGGTTCTCTGCCGACATCGGGGGAGTGTGAAAGGATGACGGTTCTCTGCCGCACCGGGAAGTGGTGAAAAGAGTTTGTAAAGGCTTCTCCACCTTGCTGTGGGTGCTAAAGGAAAGTCACTATTTGGTATTAGTGCAATACTCAGAGGGTGCCTCTGGAGAGTGGATGTAGGTCTGGTTTTGACCGAACCACTATAAATCTGGTGTCATTATTTTCTGCTGCTTATTTACTTTTTGTGATTAAAAACTTTGTGGTTGAAAAACTTTTTCTAGAAAAACTCATTAACTAAAGTTTTAGTTTCAAATAATTTTAAAAGAGGGTTAAAATTTTTAAGTACCAATTCACCCCCCTCTTGGCTAGCCTTGGGACATTTAATTAGGCTTAACATCCTAATTCTCATTGAACGAGTTTCAACAAGGAACCCCAAACTTAGGAATCTGGTATCCTAGGCTAGTACCTACTTTTAAAAGATAGAATACTCTTATTTAGATTTTGTAGGATGTTGAGTTGATAGAAAAAGCTCTTCTAGAACATATCAATTCATAGGATAGTCTTGATTCTCCTAGTCAAATAGAAAATAGAAATCAGTTACCCTATCTACTACTAAAGAATATATAGCCTTAGGAAGTTATGTGGACCAATTCCTTTAGTTAAAGCTACAAATTGTAGTTTTAGGACTATCTCTATGCACAATTCCAATCCTATAGATAATACTAGTGCCATATGCATTTTAAGGAATCTAATCCAACACTCTAGAACCAAACACATTAATATAAGGCACCAATTCATTAGGGATCATGCTACCAAAGGAGACATAGAGCTACACCATGTAGCAACTAAAAATTAACTTGTTGATATCTTTATAAAACCGCTAGCCTTTGAATCATTTAGCATTTTAAAAACCAGATTAGGTGTGATAGAAATTCATGCTTGAAACTGATACTTTTTATTTATGTTCGATTTATTCTTATTATTCTTGTTTATACATACATATTTTATGCATTTTATTTTATTATCTTGTGATCATTATGATTTTATTTTTACATGTTTAGTCCCTAATATATTTTTGTTATTAATTGTATTTTTTGTTCTTATGATTTTATTGTTATCGTGTTTTATGCTTGTGTCTTTATCATTTCACATACCCTTCCCTGAACATCACTGTCTTTTCCTATAAATAAAAAAATTTAACTTTGATTGTACTGTACAAACCACATTTGTACTATATGATATGTACACCACTACTTTAATCACAACCCTTGACTCAACGAATTAACCAGATTGAATCTATGATTAATAATCATACTATACGAACACATGTTTGTCTAAATTATCCACCTATCAATCCAAGGATGAATTCATTTTGGCTAGAATAACATTTATTGTTAGTTGTACCGTATGAACAACATTTCATAATTTACAAACCTTTTGTCAAAAGTCATATAGCTTGACTCCTTAGGGTGAAATCCAGGTCTCTAATCATCCCACAATGAAGTCTAATCATGCTGTATAATCAGTCACATCTTTCTGATTGATCGTCTGATCAAAAAAATTTCATGTGATCATCCCGTATATGCTCATGATCGTACAATATGATTTTCATAAGATTTATTTATACAACTAAATTCTTTCAATTTTTTCAGCACATCCTTCTAATCTTTTCGTCTTGCAATCTCAATATTTGTAATGGATGATAGTAGAAAGCACAATTAATAAATCGAGGGAGCTTCATCCTCTTATATCACTACCGACGACCACTTTTTAGCAGCTTTTGATGAAGCCACTTATCAAAAATACAAAGAGGCAAAGATCACACTCTCCAGGCTTCTTAATCAAAAGGCCCTTGTCTTTTAAGTAATGAACTTCTTTACTATGCTTCAATTTCTTCTGACTCTATCCTATCCCTTACAATCTGAAATTCTTCTTGAGTTTCTAGCAAACCTTAAGATTAGTGGGGATGCTACTATAATGATTTCCCATGTATGTTATGAAAATGTGGAAATCACTAAAGAGAACATATGAGATCTTATTCTAAACACTTAAGGAAATAGACCCCTTGCCATGGCCTCCATATCCAATTTTTATTAGAGTACTTTGAACCTCTTACTTCGAAATGATTCCTTGAACTATCCCGAACCCTTGATATAAACCTTAAATCAAAATGTCAAGGTTATCCAGCATCTTCTATTATCCCTAAAGCTGTAGAATGGATAAATATGACTCCTCTACTATCATTGCTACCTACTTCATAATGTCAAACACCCAAATGGATGAAGCTCAAATGATAATTGATTACATCAAAAATTTTACTTTCATTCAACTCCAGCCACTTGGAGAAAGAAAAATGTCGCTCTTGGACATGTGATTGGATATATTGTGAATAAAAAAATATAATATTTCATATCCAACTCTTCATGACTACACTCTAATCATCTTTTTGGATGCCTCCTTTTGTATGCTCTTTCATAGAGATCAGGAACCAAAAGACCCGCTCTTTGATGAAGAAGAAGAAGCTACCCCTAGCTATAGCTGATCTTGCACCTGCACCACCTCCTCACCACTACTAATACGAGGAGTTGATTCATCAATTTGACAAACTTGAGACTCACCTGGATCAACAATAAACCCAATATGATAATAATGTAGGTTGGTTCAAGGAGTCATTTTGAAACATCCACTAGTACTTTACCTCCATCAAGCAGTAATATGACAGCTTTAGCCAGTTCTTCCAGCCACCTCCACGGCCACCTTTTATTTTTGATCCACCTCTATACTAGTTTTTTTTTGTATTATACTTTTCCTTTTATATCCATATTTCCTTTTGTACTTTATTGTTTAGTGTCAATATCACATTTTTTTGTACCTTTTATGTTGTAATCCTTCTTAATTTTGAAATAAAAAAATTTTCTTTGTGTTTATTTTCTTACTTTCAAGTGGTACTTCTTTTTCTTTCTAGTGGTTTCTATTGTATATGCTTTTTACTTAAGTAATCTATAGAAAATGTTCTTCTGTTAATCATACTATATGACTTTGATCGTATTGTACGATTGAACTCATACAATATGATTTTAATCATACTATATGAACGAACTCTCCACAATACTCTTTATTGTCTGCAAGAAACATACTTCTATTCTAACTTAAAAGTTTAATAAGTAATTGTTGGCATCATTAAAACTCCACAGATAAAAGAATCTTATGAAGTTTCATATCCATACTTATTTCCTTTGCATGATAATTCCCTTTTGTGAGCTGGATGTCTAAATTGAATTGTAATTAAGATGTTCAAATGCAAACTTACTCACTATACTACATGTTTTTATAACATTGAAAGATTCTGCAATTTGACAAATGAAATTCAAACTTTTTCTACATCAAGCTCTTTATTCATATTAGAAAACTTAGATTAGCCTTGTAGATTATTCTTCCCTATATAAGAGAGTGAGTTATTCCTCTCTTCTTTTTGGAGGATAATATTACAACTGAGATTCTTAAAGATTTAGAAAGAAAGCAATTTACCAAACAAAAGCCAAAAGAGGCATAAAATAAGCCCAAAATTAAAAGATGCATAATGATGCCAAAAGTAAAAGATGCAATAAGTGTGTCAAAAATAAAAGATACGTATTGTGTGCCAAAAGCTGATAAAAGTGGCACAAAATGAACCCAACTTAAATTAGCTTCTCTTTATGTTCAATCTTTAAAACTTAGAGCATTCCTGTTTTTCATAATATGCTTAAAACTTAATTTTGGAAAATCCTGGGTTTTTATTCATCATGTTTGTAGTAACATTCTATTCAATATATTTCATTTTAATAGTTTAAAAAGTTTAATTTTCCCTGTTTAATTATAATTCTTGAATTAGTTGTTGGTTTAAATAAACAATTTTTGCATGTGAATATGTTAAGTTGGGTATGCAAACTCTAGAATCCAAATCCTTTGGTTGTAATAAAGTTGACACTTTTCTTATTGAGTCTTTTTTTGTAGGGTAAGTTTATTACATTTTGAAAAATACTTATGGGAGTTCTCATGTATTAATAATTCTTTCCTTACCTTGAGTTATTTATTGTTTTGAGTCTATTTGCCTTATGTCGTTCGTGTTTATGTGGTCTGTTTTCCTTCCTGAATCAAATACCGTAATTTTGATGATAACAAATTTTATTTTGTATGTTACTGCTTTTTCACGTTTCTGTTATATATATTTTTTTATGTTTGTGTGTACTAACATTTCAGGAATTTAGTCCACCATTTACTTGTAATTCTGATTAGCTTAAGATTAGGTAGACTAAGATTACAATTGGTTTTAATTTTATTATTTATTTTCTCCTTTCTTGAGTTGTATCATGTAATTGGGTGGATATCATTACTGAGTAATCTTGCACACATACATGGGGAGAGAAAAAAGTGTTTTTGAGATAGTCTTTTTTTAAGTAATTTGTACTGTACATTTTTGGATTAATATTGTATGAAGTAATTTATAATGTATGAAGTGTTGCGCTCTTTCAAAATCCTAGCCGCCAGAGGTTAAGAAAAATAGTAATTTTGTACTAATCATGTTGTACAATTTGGTTGGTACTGTACGCCCTAATTAAAATATTTCTAAATTAATCCCACGATATCAGGCCTTAAAATTATGGATAATTATTGTGATTGATTGTACTGTATGATACTGTACGATATAGTTCGTACTTTACAATACAGTTCGTACTATATGAATACAAGTGTATAAAATTGGTCATCCCATGGATCGTACCGAAAGAAATCCACAATTTTTGTGTTGATCGTATCATACAATATCCACAATGTTGGATGATCACCAATATATAAAGTTGGCGATCCCAATGATCATCCCAAAAGAACAGAAGGAATTTATATATATCAAACTGTATGATGTCTTGACCGTACTGTATGATGTCTTATAAAAGTTGAACAGTTTGTCTGAATGATCTAGTTGGATGAGTCTGAATTAAATAGACATACCGTATGATACATGTTTCATACTGTATGAATAGAAGGTGAATGTCTTAAAATTTAGTGTTTAATGAAGCCATCTATTTAAGCATTTCTAATATTCTTATGAGTAATCTTTTATTATTGAGTTAATGTGAGAGAGTGCTTAGAGAAGGAAGAAAGAGAGCTTGAGATAGAGATCCTATTGATGGGGAGTTGTGAGGGATTCAAAAAGGTTACTCCAAGCAAAGTTTCCATCATCTTATTCAAGTTGATTTTCTAGTTCCTTGGTGGCTATGGTGAGATCTTCATCAACATTAGATCTAGGTTCTCTGCCTTCACCAAGCGGGTGAAAATGGATTCTAAGACTCTCTACCTACTTCAGGATGGAGTAAAAGGATTTTTAGGTTCTCTTCCTACTCCAGGAGGTAGTAAAAGGATTCAAGGTACTCTGCCTCACTGGGTTTGGAGACCAAAATTGTAAGGGCTTCTCCACCTTATTTTTGGGGCAAAAGGAGAGACACTACTTTTAGTGCAATACCTAAAAAGGAGATTTTTGGGGAGTGGATGTAGGCTAAGTTAATCGAACCACTATAAATCCGGTGTGCTCTTTCTATTTACTTTTCCACATTTAATTTTTACAAATATTATATGATTTGTTCTACGGTCGAAATCTCGGATTTTGTTATTGTGAAATTAATGTTGCTTCCATATAAATTATTCATTTTAAAATATTCAAAAAGATTTTCTTTTTCCGTTAATTTTTTTTTCAATAAACCAATTCACACCCACCCCCCTCTTGGTTATTATCGGGCTAGTTCATAAAGCTTTAACAACCCTCACAAATTTTCAATCTACACGGCCTTAATTTTCAAACATGCTAATTCTTTTCATTAACCTAATATTTACATATATAAAATCCCATACCTAAAACTCCACAGCTTGATGATTTGCATCAAAATATTATCGTTACATCTTCTGCATGACCTTCAATTTTTCTTTGATTAAAAGGATCTTTTCAAAAGCATCTTCAACCAAAATTGGCCTAATAATATGCCTCTAATCCACCTCTGTCCAAGATAGTATTGTATGATACTTTCTACCATATAAAGATTTATATGGAACCATGAATATGCTTGATTAAAATCTATTATTGTAAGAAAGTTTAATTAGAGGAATGTGATCCTTCAAACTGCCAGAGTAATCTAGAACACAATATCAAAAGATCTTCTAGTACTTGTATACCCAATATAGAAGAATCAAGATCAATGTGATAAATTACCTCTAACTAAAACTTTTCCATATTTTATATCAAATACTTATTAGAAATAATCTAAAATAGTATAATATAGAAGATTTTCTACTCAGTAATTTTTTTTTTTAATTAAAACCCGCAAGGGGGCCTACACATTAATATAAAAATCAATTACAAGGTCGTTAAGGGGAACCATCAGCTCACTAATGCTCAAAAGAGCTACAAAACAAAGTAAAATAAAACCTACGAGTCGATAGTCCCCACTAATCCAAAATATAAATACCCTATGTACAATCTAAAGATGCTAAAGCTAAGAATCCAAAAAATAAAGATATAGATAAAGCAATTAAACATAATTTTTTTTGCAAAATATCTTAAGCATTGCCATTTGTAAATCCACCTGTAAACCACTGCAGCTGCACAAAAAAAACTAACACATAGAAAAATATAAAGTTTAAATATAAGATTTACTATGAATGGATTAAAAAAAAAAAGAGTGATATCACCCTTAATCATATTGCGTATAAGGAAACTCCCATAGTGATGAAGAAATGCTCCACAACACCAAAGAGATAAAAAAACTCCTTGAAAAAACTGCACAGCTCCCCAATGCCAAGAGCAAAGAACCAACCAGCATGGGCCCCAAAGTCCAAAGCCAACTAAGACTTATAGTGATAACACAAGGAATTCCCCCAAACAACCACAAACCACCTAGAAACCCCAGGGGAAAATAAATTCATGGCCAAAGAATGGAGCAAAAACTAACTCCCACAATAAAGCCAAAAATCCAAAATAAGAAGAACACCAAAAAATATGAAGACAGGCCAGTAATTAGATAAAAACAACCCACATAAACATAAACTTTCTAAATAAAGAAAAAGGCATATAGAGCTTAGGATAAGATGAAACTGGCAACCATCATGAGGGATAACCCAAGGCCGCTCCATCCTACCACCAAGCCCAATCCACCACCAACATACAAATAGAGCCCAAGAGCAGAAAATCAAACTCCCATAAAAATTGGGTGGAGAACAGCACCAAAGAGGGATCCAAAGACAGAAATTATCCTAGAAAAAATCACACAACTCCCCAATGTGAAGAGCAATCGACCAACCAGCAAGGGCCCCAAAGTCCAAAGCCAACAAAGATAAAAAATAAAGAAAACTACTGGAATTTTCCCCAAATAATCAAGACCACCCAACAACCCCAGTGGGAAATAAATCCCTAACCAAAAAAATGATTCCATAACCAACTCCCAAGATAAAGATATGAGGTAGGAGACCAACCACTAGGAATCCCATCAAAAGCTATATTACAATCATAGCTCATGCCCCAAACCACAATAACCTCAATAGTAATCGACAGAACCATAGAAAAATGCCAACAACAATTCAGGGAAACCAAAACAAAAGACTAATTCAAGTAAACCAAACTAAGAATGGGATACGGGATATAACTAGCCATCTCAAAATTATCTATTTTAAAATAGCCCCCCACACTGCCAAGAGTCAAGGCCAGCCCAAACCAAATTAACATCAACTTGAAACAATCACAAGGGTACCAGCCATAGGGAAAGAACACAAAACCAAATGTTTAGCCCTCAGAGCAGCACCAAAAGACAACAACCTCCAATAAACACAAGAGCAGCCTAAGAAAAGGGACACAACCCCAACATTCTAGTCACTCAAAATCACCAATGATATTCATCCAACATTAACTAAAACACCTGACAACAATACATAACAGAATGCAACCAAAGCTTTTAGAATTACAACAAGAATGAATGATCCAAACATCCAACCCCTCATAATATGGGGCTCCAGTAGAGAACAAAGCATAAAAACCAACAAGAGAAAAGATACCAAAATATCAAGGAAAAAAGAAAAAAAATTCAAGAGAAACTAAAGCAGGTTTCCTAAAGAGCAGAAAACAACAAGCAACAAAAGAGAATCTGACAGGCCCACCCAAAAAAATAGAGCAGAGTGATGATTCCTGGAGGAACCCCATAACCAATCGAGAAGAGCAACAACACAACCACTAAGATGTAACATACATAACACCAATGTGATCCAATATTAAGAGGCCCTTAACTAGACAAGGCAGGTTAGAAACTAAAAGCTCGATCATAACATTCAAACCATAACCCCATTTAGCAATTGACTGAGCACAAGCATTACCCTCCTCAAAAATAATAGAGAAAGAACAATTTAAACTACTCAATAAATTCCTAATGTCCCTCTTCATATAAAATAGTGCAGAGGAACAAACTTTATCCTCCCTAAAATTAAGAGATTAATAATCAAAGTAAAAAACTAACCTCCACCACAATATTCATGTAATTAATATTAGAATAAATACTTCAATCATAAAGAATAACATAGGTAGTTGCATAATTATCATCACCATTAGCAGTAGGACCAGCAAAATAAAAAATGTAATTACCATTATGATCTCTTATCATGCCACCACAACCAACAATAGAATCCATTCTCGTACTATCAACATTCAGCTTAATAAAGTTGGGAGGGGGCTTCATCCAAGAAGTACACCTAGGAACTTCATTAAAAATATCAACCTCCAAGTTAATACCAAAGATAGTCGTAGTAAAGAAATATTTTTTAAAATTCTTGGTAGAAGTAAATTAGCAGAGTAAAGAGCCACAAATTTATCCTTAATATTATGGATAATTCTCTAATAGTTCATAGCCAACCCATTGATATGAGAATTATTTCTCTCCAACCATAAGAACCAAAGGATAAGAGAAGGAATCACATTTCTTATGTGGCCTTTGGAATTAACAAACCAATAATTAAGCATAGAATTAATAGATCCCATAGCCATATAATAGTTAAAATGAAGGATGTCCTCAAAATAAGTCCAAACTTTAACATCTAAGGGGCAAGAAAAGAAAGCATGATGTATATTATCCACATGGTAGCAACATTGAAATTTAGAAGGGAGGATACAATCTCTTTTGATCAAATTCCCATCCGTAGGATTAAGCTTATGAAAAATTCTGTAAATAAAAATCGAGATCGTATATGGAATGCTTTTATGCCATTTCATATAAAAAATATTGGAAGTCTCATGCTTATTTCTAAACGAATGCTAGGCATTTTTAATCTAAAACAACTATTTTAGTCACAACACAAAGCAAAACATCAATCGAATTAATGTTCAGATGGATCTTTAAAATATGCTAAAACATGAAATCAGGAATAGCACTAGAAAGTTTCTCTTCACCGTAGCATTGGAAATAGTATTAGTTAAAGAGTCGATCGAATGGCCACCCAACCAACGATCTTGCCAAAAAAAAATATTACAAATATGTTTTTTGGATTATGATTTTGATGATAGCAAACAAATCTTGTTTCTGAACGACTGCTTTTTTCTACTGACTTTCAGGACTCAAAGATCGGACAGAAATTGGAATCAGCGCAAGACTGGGTAGATTAGGATTGAGTCAGTCTGTAATTTTCTTTTTTCTTTCTTGAGTCAATTGTAATTGCTTGAAGTGACTGATGTTAAGTAACCCTACACACACACACTTGAGAGATTTAGAACTTGTGTTTTTACTCACATCGTCCCGGACGATATTTATATCGTCATAGACGATTGAGTTCAAAACAGAAGATCTAATCAAGATTTCTTAGTTAAGGAAGCTGTAATTAACTGATCGGCCTGGATGATACCTGTATTGGTTAGGACGATATGCTCAATACAGAAAGAAATTGCCGCCATAATCAATTTAGGTATTCTATAATTTTGGAAATCGGCCGGGACGATCATGAGATCGGCCTGGACGATATCACAAAATTATGCCTAAATTGATATAGGAATCAAGGAAGTAATTAAGGATGATTGATACGATCACATCGTCCTAGATGATCGCATGATTGGCCAGGATGATATATTCAAAAACCCTTAGTTTCTTTTGAACGATAAATATCGGCCAGCTCAAAATCAGGGTGATGCTCTGGATGATTTTCCTCTGATTTAAACGGATAGGCCGGGATAATCGTGAGATCGTCCGGGATGATCAAGCGAATTTTCAATCATCTAGTTTGCATT
>NW_021319584.1:1940384-1947728 GCF_001605985.2 Dendrobium catenatum
AATTAGCAAAAGAATTGGAAATCTCATGACTGTGAAGTGGATATATAAGAAGAAAAAAAAGGTATGATAGGTGAACCCAAAAGTGGGAGAGATCATACACCTATTTAATGTCTTCAATACTTTTTTTTGGAATTGTAGGGGGGCAAAGAAAAATAAGCCTCCCTATTATTTGAAGGAAATGTTAGATGAGCATTTGGTCTTTTTTATTGGGATTATGGAGACTAAGTTGGCTAGCATGATAGAAAAGAAGTTGATTATCTGATTGGAAAGAGTGGGATTACTTTCATTATCTGGTTGAAGGCACATCAGGTGGTATCCTGGTTTTATGGAATAGGAATATGGTTTCTTTTGATGTAAGGAGACATCTTCATAATGAATTGTTGGTAATCTTTTGATCCCTAACTTGGGAATGTGGAGAATTAGCACGGTTTATGGGAGTAGAATTTGCAAAGAAAGAGAAGAACTGTGGAAGAAACTTCAGGATTGTATGGAGGAAGTAATTCCTTCCATAATTTGGAGGGATTTAATTAGTTTATATTAACAAGGAGGAGAAGAGAGGAGGCAAAAGGTTCTTGTTCTCAAAAGGACCAAGGAGATGAAAAGTTTTTATGGTGAATTCTGATTTTCATGATATTGGAATTATGCACCAAGATTTACTTGGTGTAATAACAAGTAGGGAACTTCTCGTATCTGGAAAGACTGATAAATGTATTTTGAATTCTGCTTGCATTCAAATGATTCCAATGGATATATTAAGCTTCTTGCTAGAGTAAGCATCGGATCATAGTCCAATTGTTTCTTAGTATTCAGGATAAAATGAATTATAAGGCTAAAAATTTTCAAGTTTGAGGACACTTGAGTCATCTCGCGCTGCAAAAGGTATTGCTATAAAATCTTGGATGAAGAATGACTATGGAGATGAGATATAGCATACTACAAAAGAAGCTCTAACACACAATGAAGGCTTATTTTTGGAATAAAGATAAGTTGCAGGGATCTTAATGCTTTGAAGAATCATTGAAGATGAAATACTTGAACTTTCAAAAACACGGAACCCGTGATGATAATTGAACTGCTGATATCTTATTTTACTAAAAACAAAGTTCATGAATTGAATATTACGTTTGAGGCGTTTGTCTACCATGGTGAATCAAAAGCTAAAAGTGAGATGGGCATGAGAAGGAGATAATAACTCAAGTTTTTTCCAGAATTTGCTGCTTCAGCTAGGCACAATGGCAATCGTATTAACCAAATCAAAGATGAATCCAATATGATATAGGTGGAGGAGAATCAAATAGAGAACATTTTTACAAGCTTTTTTGAGAAGAAAGAAGCATAAGATTGTGACTGACGGGATGCCTGACATTTGAAGGAATCCAGAAAATTAATAATAGGATTTGTTATACTTAATAGGGATTCTCTTTACAAAGAACTGCATACATCAGTTTTTTCAATAAAGAAACAACAAAGCACCAGGTATGGATGGTGTTACATCTTCTTTTTATAAAACCTATTGGAGCATTGTTTGGGAAGCCTTATGGAATTGAACAATCACTTTTTTTCAAAAACTGTATTCTTAATAGTGATGAAGGATACTTTGATTACTTTGATCTCTAAAAGTAAAATATCCTTGCTCCATCCAATTATAGCCTATTACCTATGTCAAACAATTATAAAATTGTGGCTAGTATGTTAGTCAATAGATTGAGAAGTTATTGACAAAATGATATTTGAAGAGCAAGCAGCATTTATTCCTGGTAGATCTATTTCTGAGGCATTGTTTGTTGGATCAAGAGATTCTTCATAAGTTCAAGAATATCCAATAATAAGAAAGGTTTGATGCTCTTTAAATTGGATATGGAACAGGCATATGATAGCATGGGATGGGCAACACTTCAACAGGTTCTTAAGTGGTATGGATTTCCTACTTTATTTTCTAACCTCCTTATGAATGTATTGTAGATGTGAGATTCTCTATCATATTCAATGGTAGAAATTCCAATTGGATTTATGCAAAAGTGGTTTCGTCAGAATGCCCTTTCTCCATATTTTATTCATCTTGTGCTCTTCAACTCTATACAAATTCTTTGAAGCAAAAGGGGGAGATTGGGTATTCGGATTTTCACATAATAGTCCAAGGATTACACATCTTTCTATATGCTAATGAAGTGTTGATTTTATCTCATGTTTCTATGCTTTGCTAAAGATTAAAGAAGAATTGTGAGGATTTTTGTGAATGGACAGGACAAAGAGTTAATATTAACAAACGTAGATTTTGTTTGGCAAGGTGGTGAGCTACCCTTTGAAGAAGAAAATTACCAAAGTTCTTCTTTTAAGAAGGTCAAGGAGATGAAGTTTTAGGTGTCAGATCTCTCTTGGTAGAAGCAAGGCAGCAGATTTTCAGGATCTTTTGAGTATGGTCATGGACAAATCAACTCTTGGGGTAAGAATCTTTATCAATGGAGGTAAGCTAATTCCTTGAAATTCTTTAATTACTATGCAAATTACTAATCACTCACTCTTTAGTTCCTTAAAGAGTTTTGGTGAAATTGAGAAAATGTGTAGAAGTTTTTTATGGCATAAGAATGGAGGAGATAAAGTATGCATTATGTTGCTTGGAGTGAAATTTGTAATCCAAGGAGCATGGGGGGATTGGGTATACAATCTCCTTTTATGAAAAGTGATGCTTTGAGATCTAGATTGGCTTGGAATTTCATTAAAAAATAGGACTCTTTGTTTCATCGTACGTTGAAGGCAAAATATGGTGATCATGTTATGAGGGAAGCTCAGAGGAGGGTAACATCCAGTTCTTGGAAATATTGTTGGATGGAGGCAGACACTTAAGAATGTCTTCAGATGGAGAGTTAGCAAAGGAATAAAATCAGTGTTTTGAATGATGCTTGGTTTGTTGGATAAAAGCATCAATCGTTGGCCAACTTATGTGGACTGCAATGTGCTGGAGGGGATGCTTGTTCAACAGTTATTGACACTAATGGAGATTGGAAATTCTGAATTACTTCAAAGGCATTTCATTCAGAGCTTATCTTATTATTGGTCAATCCAAATCCAGATGTGCAGGAGACGAGGATTGAATTGCTGAAATGGTGTTATGGAACTGTTTCTACAATTGTCTATGCAAAATGCTGATAGACAAATACAATTTTGAATGTTGAGTATTTCAATTGGTTAAGAAGCTCAAATCATTAAGAAGGTTGAAGTCTTTTGGTGGAGACTAGTAAAGCTCTATTCCAACTAATCTCTTTCTTAAAAACGTAGAATCTCTTTGATTGATAGTTTAGAGAGGTGAAAAGATTGAATCGTATGAACATATTATGGTTCATTGTAAATATATTGTGAAAGTTCATTAGGATGTTAACCTATAGACTGGCCAAGCTAACCAAGAGGGGGGGGGGGTAAATTGGTATTTTTAAAATTTCTTTTCACAAAGAATAAAACTTGCAAAACCAAATCACACCAAAAAATAAATGCGGAATTTAAAAGTGCGGAAGAAAGAAAACAAGACATAGAAATTTTTATAGTGGTTCGGTCAACTCGACCTACGTCCACTCCTTGGTGGCACCTCAAGTATTGCACTACAAAACTTGACTCTCCTTTAGCCCACGGCTAGGCGGAGAAGCCCTCACAAAGAACTCCTTTTTGCCAGCCTGCAAGGCAGAGAACCTATCTCCTTTTGCTTCCCCTGAACTGCAGAGAACCACAACCAGAACGAAACTCCTTACTCTACCGACCCTTCCATGGACGAGAAATTCTAGACGAAGAAAGAAGCAGAGCGATCCTTGAAGCAACTTGTGAATCCCCTCACAACTCCCCATCACAAAGATCCTCTCTCTCTCCCCTCTCTCTTTCTCCTCAAGGCCTTCTCAAGGTCAGGCAGCAGCCAAAGGTTTTTAAAAATGTTGAACAAGAGCTCTTAAATAGAAGAGATTCAAAGGAGCTCATTAATTGCAAGTTGCCGACTTTATCGTCCAGACGAATTGGATATACCTGCCGATCAGTACAAAACTAAGAAGATCGGCCAGAGCATCCCTCGATCACTTCTGGATGATTGAATTTGGCTTGACGTCCCCGGCCGAATCTCACGATCGTCCTGGCCGATCAGTTCAAATCACAGGAAAAAATTGTCCTGAGAATAGCCTTGGATACGAGCTGGCCGAATTTATCGTCCTGAAGTAACTTAAGTTTTTGACTAGATCGTCCTTGGCCGATCCTGAACGTCCGTCTCCAGGACGAGTATGATTTGTATCAATCTGACCTTAATTAAACTCCATTGATTTCCTGATCAATTAAGGCATAATTTGTGAATATCGTCCAAGCCAATAATTTAAAAATACAGTATACCTTAATTGTCTTGGCGGCAACTTCTTTCTGTTTTGATCTTATCAACCTGGCCGATACACGTATCGTCCAGGCCCATATTAATGACGGCTGCCTTAATTAAGAATCATTATTTAGACTTTCTGTTTTGAGCCTGATCGTCTAGGCCGATGTAGAAAATCGTCCTGGTTGATATGAGTAAAAATAGAAATTCTAAGTCTCTCAAGTGTGTGTGTGAAGGGTTACTTAGCATAAGTCTATTTGACCATTACAAGTAGACTCAAGAAGTGAAAAATAAAAGTGCAGACTGACTCAACCCTAAACCTACGAAATCCTGAATCCGATCTTCAATTCCTGAAATGTTAGAAGCAACAAGCAGTCCAAGAGAAAAAGTGTTTGTCAATCATCAAAAACGTAAGCCATGAAAATAGATTTGCAACATATGGTGGAGATCATTATGAAGGTGCATGAGTGGGGTTTTATGATCCCTATTTTTAATTCTTTGGAGGAATGTCTTCATGAACTTAAAAGACTTTCAAAGTCTAATTCTGGAATTGCCAAGGTGTACTACACGGTGATCTATTTATCCTGGAAGAATAGAAATCTTGTGAAGCATGGTAAGGAGGTGTTGCCAGCTTCTTTGTCTGCTTCAAATGCTTTGTTTTTTGGCCTTTTCCAAATCTAGTCCTTACCTTTCTAGCTGGGGTACTAACCTCCTTATGGAGTCTTCAAATACTTGGTGCCCTCCACCGAAAGAGTGGATTAAGATCAACCTTGATGCATCTTTACTTAGCTCTAATCTTGGAGGTATTGGTGGGATATTTCGAGATCATAAAGGACAGTTGATTAGTGCTTTTGGCAGGAAGAAGATCCATTGGGATGTGACACAACTTGAAATGGAAGCAATCCTCTCGGTGAAGGAATTTCTTAAAAGCTAGATGATGGAATGCAAGGGGGTGATCATTGAAGGTGATAATGTCAACATTATTCATTTCATTCAAGATTCTTTGAAGAAAGATAAATGGCCTCTCAATAGTTGGTCTACAAAGGAGGTATTATTTCTTAATGATTTCAATAAAGTAATTTTCCACCATGTCTTTAGATCTTATAATAAAGTAGCTAATTGTTGTGCTACTTTGGCATTGGAAAATAGTTTTTACTTTGATAGTTCTTCCTTTGATAGTACCCCTTCCGTCTTGATGAATTTAATCAAGAAGGAATGTGATATCTTGAATACTTGTACTTAATTCCTTTTTATTTCTTACTTAATGCATTATTGCATTTCTTCAAAAAAAAAAAGAACTTTTTCGAGCCTTCTATAACGCATCGTCCCGGACGATACATTATCGTCCTGGATGATCCAATCGAACTCTGTTACAATCATCTTGATTGTCTTGGCCTATACAATTTTTGTCATGGCTGATGCATTTATGGTCATCGTCCTGGCCGATACACTAGATCGTCCCGGATGATCAACGTGTTAGTATGTTTAAATCCTTAAAATTGGCCCCGGACGATCCATTATTGGACAATCATCCTGGCCGATCCACTGTTCGTCCTGAACAAAACACGTGGCACAGATTTAAAACATTTTAACTTCGGTCGGTACGATCAATTATTATGCATCGTCCTGGACGATACACCTAATCGGCCCAGATAATCTACTTTTTCAACGGTCATCTGGCTTGACTCCTCAGGATGATCGCCTATGTTTAATCGGCCTGGCCGACATATAATCGGCCCGGATGATCGGACCTCCTTTTTGACCAATCGACCTGTACGTAATAATTGAACCAAATCATCCTGGACGATTATGTGATTGTTCTGGATGATATGTCCGTTTCCTTAAATACAGGCCATTCCAGCCATTATTTTCACCTCAAAACTTCTTCTTATCTCATTTTTACTTACTAATTTCTTGCTATGGCTGGTGGAAAGCGAGTCCGACAAGCTTCTGGAAGTTCCTCGAGGGCCCCTCTGGACCCTCGATTCAGGGAAGTAGAGGATCAAGCAGCTTACCATCATTACAAAGAATGTGGCATCACTCTTTTCAGAACTATCAATCCTGTCCACCTTTCATATCCGGCAATGAATCTCTTTGCTCACACTTCTCTCTATTTCATTCTTACCCTCGCTGTCCCTTTTTCCTCAGAACTTCTATTAGAATTTTATGCAAATCTTTGAATAAATTCTACTTTTACAGTTCTGACCTCCTATGTGAATCGACGCTCGGTTGAGATCACATATCAGGACTGTGCTGAACTATTGCAGCTATCCACCACCAAGGATAAGCTGCATATAATTATCTCAGATCCTGATTTTGACTGGTCCACGACAAATCATTTTCTTCGCCAGACCAACACACCATTTCATATTGTAGACACTAGCTTTTTAGTTAAAGATGCTAGGTCAATTCAGCATCTACTTTGCACCTCCATTATTCCAAAAGCAGGGGACCGAGTCCACATCACTCCTCTCCTTTCTCTGACTACCTTTTTCATCATGGCCCAAAGAGAGTTTAATGCTACTGACTTGATTTTTCGATACATTAATCATTTAATAACTATTAGCAATCCAGGCCATAGGAGGAAACCCAACCTTGCTTTAGGATATCTCATAGCCTATATTATTGAAACCAAATACAATCTTCAATATCCTGCTCATCACGACCTTCAGCCTCCGTACTACTCAAACAGCTCTTTCAATATCATTCACAGTACTCGTCTCCACCCAGGGGATGGGGAACCTCAGGGGGACGAGGAGGAGAAGGCTCCCGCTCCTATTCCTGAACCTGATCCTCTTTGCTAGCACTCATAGTTTGACCAGTTAATGGAGAGATTTGATCGTTGGGAGACCTATTTCGACTCTTACGTTGCTGCATAGGAGCAATAACATTCTGAGGACATGACCCGCTATGAGCAGCACCGCACAGAGTACTTAGCCCATTTTGATAGCTACATTACTCATCAGCAATAGCAGCTCGACCAGGACATATCCTGGTTCAATGCT
>NW_021319584.1:1952037-1967388 GCF_001605985.2 Dendrobium catenatum
TGGATCATAAAGTTAGGTAACAATGCACACACACACTCAAGGGGGTGAGTTAGTGAGTTAGGAAGAAGTTGTGTTTTTTGAACTAATCATACAGTATAATTTAAATCATAATAAACAATAAGTTATCAAAAAAAAAAAAACCCTAATTAGAGCACCTGTGATAAGTAAGAATGATTAAATTCATCGTACTGTATGATCCCTATCATATAGGACGATCATGTATAATAAGCAAAATAGCCGCCAATTATAATTTATGTAATAATTTAAAATTCAATATAATTTTCTAATCATAGTGTATGATGTGTATTGTACTGTATGATATATGATAATCATGCCTAAATTAATCCTGGATTAGAGGAATAATTATGGTTAATTTGTTCAATTAAATTGTATAGGATGATTAGTAAAGATTGTACTGTATGACCTGAGCGATGCATGGGATGATAATTTATCATCACCCATCATCCATGATGAAATGCCATTATTTTTTAATTAATCATATAGAATAAACCCCCAATTTTGTACTGTACAATTTGAGCTTTATATGGTATGATAACTTTTTATCGCCTATCATATTAGACGATCAATACAACCTCTTTAATTGATAGTATAGGATAATATGTTTTGTATTTTCTAAAAAGGCTATTTTATGCTAATCATACTGGAAAATAATTTCAATCATCATGGATGATCAATTCATCTCTTTAAACTAATCGTATAGGTTCTGTCTCCTCGTACAGTACTAAAATGAGTACTTTGAACTAATCGTATCATAAAATCTTGGATCATATTGGACAATAAGTGTTGGTAGATTGAAACTTAGAGCTCTTTGTGAGGCTCTCTATTTATACTCTCACTTGGTTTTATTTAAGAGACTTTTGATGATAATTGTCTTAAGAGGGGGCATAGATAGGGAGTTAATGAGTGCTTTGGGAGAGAAGAGAGGGAGAGTTATTTGTGAGGGAGAATTGTGAGGGATTCAAAAGGTTACTCCATGTAAGGTTCTTTTTTATCTTCTTCAAGTTTTTTCTTTGATCTTTTAGTGGCTTCGAGAAGACTTTCCATAGAACTAATCCCAAGTTCTCTACCTTCTCTAGGAGAGAGAAAGATATTATTGGTTCTCTATCATCTCCAGGAGGGAGAGAAATGATTTCAAGTTTTTTGCCTTCACCAAGAAACTGAAAAAGGATTCCAGGTTATCTTTCTTCACCAGGATGGTGAAAAAGGATTTCAGGTTCTCTGCTTTCATCGGATTGGTAAAAAATAGTTTGTAAGAACTTCTCCGCCTTGGTGTGGGGGCAAAAGGAGAGACACTACTTTTAGTGATATACCTAGAAAGGAGGTTAACAAGGAGTGGATGTATGCCAGGTTGGACCGAATCATAATAAATTTTTATGTATTTTGTTCTTATTATATTGCATTTTTATTTTTTGTGATTTATTGTGTGGTTGACAAACTCTAATTCTTATTATTATGAAATTAATATGCTTCAATATTAGGGGATTAAGGTGTTTATTTTTATATTTAAAAAGGCTACAAAAAGATTTTCTTTTTATTTAATTTTTTTAAAATAACCAATTCACCCCCTCTTGTTTTGCCTCAGGATGGTTTTTTTAAGTTTAATTACCTTCATGAAATTTTAAGTTGTATCAGAGCGAGATTCAAAAACTAAAATTTAGAATACTTTTAAAAAATGATCAATAGCTAATTTTGGTAATTGTAATATGGAGGAAGGGTATTTAATCACTCAATTGCCTTTATTTGATCACATTCCCTTTGATTTTTAGAAAATTTGCATGTCTACTTTCTTGCAATCTATAGATTATCATATATGTATATTAGTTAAGGAAGGATATTCTGCACCTTTTTGTTTTATAAATAGTATTAAAACTGAAATACCATTTTCTGAATAGAGCATAGAGGATAAAGATTTGGCCCAATAAAATGCAAAATATTTAAATTATTTTTTTGTTTGTTAAAATCTAAAGATTACTTGCATGTATCTACTTGCACGATTGTAAAAAAAATTTGGGAAAAATTGTGCATAACTTATAAAGGAACAAATGAAGTGAAATAATTTAGGTTGAAAATTTTTCTCCCTTATTATGAACTATTTCATATAAAACCTAATGGATCTATTTCTTAAAAGTATACTAGGTTCACCCAAATTATCACTTCCCTACATACATTAGGTACTGAACATACAAATTCGAAAAAAAGTTAATAAAATTTTATACTTTCTACCTAGTTCTTATGATGCCAAAATAATTACTATTATGGAATCAAAGGATCTAAATATTTATTCAATTATTAACTTACTTGGATCACTCATTGCTTAAGTGTAAGGAGTGCGTTAAAGGAAGCTTTATGTAGGTGAGAAAAGAAAATAAAAAATTATTACTTTAAAAACTGATGATTCTGATAGTGACAATTTTGTACTTGAAGGTAATAATGACATTGAAGTGATATCATGGAAATTTAAATCTTTCTATGGAAAAAGCAAAAGTGTCATCATCAATGGAATAAAGATAAACCTAAAAAAAAATCTAAGGATTCTTCTGATGACATTTATTTTGAATTCAAGATGACAGACCACTTAAGGACTGAATGTCCAAATCCTAAAGCTTACCCAATCAAGGAGAAGGGTGAAGAAAAATCCAAATTCAAGAAGAGTAAGCAACGTACTCAAAAGGGTTTTTAGGTAGACTCTACTTCAGACTCATCCGAGAGAGAAGCTGAAGGGGAGGTAACTAACCTGTGCTTAATAGTAGATAACCTTCTTGATCATTTTGATTAAGAGGAGGTATGTGAGCTTTCTTATCATGAACTATTTGAAGTTTTTGAAAAACATTCATAATGCATAAATGAAACTCAAGAAAATATATGCAAGTCTCAATTCTAATTTTTTTATCTTGCAAAAATAACATAAATGCCTTAGAAAAGACCACTCTACCTTGGATAACAATCATATGGTCTTACTTAATGAATTTAATGATTTAAATAAAAAACATATTGATTTAACTAATAAGCATAATTCATTGAAAGCATCTCATATTGAATTAGAATATTTATTTAAAGAATTAAAGGCATATTTAGATGAAGTTGATAATAAGGAGTATGTATTAAAAGTTGATAATTCAATTTTAGAAAATGCAAATAAAATTTTGCAAAAAAATTTATTGCTCCTAAAAAAATAAAGCATAAATAAAGCATGCATCATCTACTGAGAGCATGTGCCATAGCCAAAAATGGACTAGTGAATCCATTCCCATGAGTTAGGTGATTTTATTGTGGCATGCTAGGACATATCTCCTACACTTGTACTATCCATCATAAAACATATTTAGTGTGGAGGCTAAAATTGCATAAATCACAGCATAGCATGCAAAAACTTCATCCTTCAATCCAGAAGGTGGAAACCAAACTTATTTGGGTTCCTAAATCTAACCATTGATGATTTTGTAGGGCTCCAATCATAAAAGGCCTACTGAGAGCATGTGGTACCTAGATAGTGGATGTTCAAGGCAAATGACTGGAGATGTAAAGTAATTCATCATGTTGGAGGCTAGGGCAAGACAAAAGGTAACACTTGGAGATAACACTACAAATAAGGTGGTTAGAATGAGTATAATTGGTAACTCAAAAAATTTTATCATTGAAAATATTTTATTGGTAGATGGCTTAAAACATAATTTGCTTAGCATTAGCAAACCTTGTGATAAAAGCTTAAGAATAAAATTTTTATCCACAAGCTGCATGATAAGCTTTAATAGAAAAATTATTTTGTAAGAGAAAATAATTAATAATATTTGCATGCTTGATCTGAATTGCATTGAATTCACTATTTCTCTTTACCTAAAACTATGGATGATAAATCTTAGTTATGGAATTGGAGATTGTAACATGCAAGCATGAAACATCTTTAAAAAATTACCCAAAAAGACTTAGTAAGAGGCATACCCAAACTAGAATTCGCTAAGGATCAGTTGTGTGTTTTTTTTCAATTAGGAAAATAAGTAAAATCCTCCATTTATTCAATCAAGGACATTATTACTAGCAAACCTTTAAAAGTCCTTCATATGGATCTTTTTAGACACGTTATCACTATAAGTCTAGGAGGAAAAGTTTTAAAGTATATGATTATTAATAATTACTCATGGTTTACTTGGGTTAGATTCTTATCTCAAAAAAGTGAATCACTTTGATTTAGAGGAAGCTAGGGTGTGAAATTATGACCATTCATAGTAACCATGGTGGAAAATTTGAAAAATAAAAATTTTGAATCTTATTGTAAGGAGTAAGGGATAGATCATAACTTTTCACCGCCTAAAACTTATCAACAGAATGAGGTAGCTAAAAGAAAGAATAAGACCTTAGTAGAAGTAGCTAGAACCATGTTAGTTGAATACTCACTTTCTAAATACTTTTAGGCATAAGCAGTAAACACAGTCTATTATGTTTTAAATATGGTTAATATTAGATTCAAGCTAAATAAGATACCCTACAAAATTCTTAAGTTTAGGACACCTTACCTCTCTAACCTTCATGTCTTTGGATGTAAAGTGTTCATTCTAAATAATGGTAAATCTATGCTATGAAAGTTTGACCCCAAGTCTAATGAAGGAGTCTTTTTAGGATACTCAAATGTGGGAAAATCCTATTAAGTTTTTAATAAAAGGACACTGGTGGTAGAGGAGAACACTCATATAATTTTTTATGAATTTGATAATGATGGAGGGTTTAGGGTGGAAGAAGAAGAAGTGGTTGAGGTTATCCAAGGAGTAGAATCTACAAATCTGGAAGAAAGGGTATAACCTAAAAACTTTTTGCCTAAAGAAAGGAGATATTTTTCAAGTCATCCTAAAGTACTAATCTTAGTAGACCCATTTGAAGGTAGTAAAACTAAGCATGGACTTAGAAAAAAAGTTAACCACTCTACCTTTATCTCAATAATTGAACCTACAACTATAAATTAAGCACTATCTGATAAATTATAGATCCTAACCTTGCAAGAAGAACTGAATCATTTTACATGAAATGATGTTTGGGAGCTAGTTTAAAGACCTAAGGACTAGAGTATTGTTGGAAAAATATGGGTTTACAAAAATAAAATTAATGACTATGGTGTAGTTGTTTGAAATAAAGCAAGACTAGTGGTTAAGGGGTATAATCTAAAATAAGTTATTGACTTTGAAGAATAATTTCCCCCTATAGCTAGACTAGAAGCAATGACGATGCTACTAGCTTTTGTCTACTTCAAGGGATTCAAATTATACCAAATGGATGCTAAAAGTGACTTTCATAATATAGTAATAAAAGAAGATGTGTATGTTAAATATCCCCCAGGCTTTAAAAATTCACAAATTCTCAATCATGTGTTCAAATTAAAAAGAATTATATGGGATGAAATAAGCACCTAGAGCATTATATGAAAGGCTAAGCACATTCCTACTGTATAAAACCTTTGTTAAGGGGAGCGATGACACCACCCTATTTCTCAAAAAGGTAGGAGAAGAATTACTCATTATTCATATCTATATTTATGATGATCTTTTGAAAAAAGATATGTGATAAATTTTTTAGAATAATGAGTAAGGAGTTTGAGATGAGTATGATGGGAGAACTAAAGTACTTTTTAAGATTTAGTATTAGGCAGAAGGATGATGGAAATTTTCTTAGTCAATCAAATGCATTAAGGACATTCTTTTTTTTTTTTAACAGTGCAAGAGTAATTGTATTAAAAGAGAAAGGAAAGCAACAAACCTAGATACAAGCTAAATTGATAGCATCTCATCCTTGATCAAATCAATCAAAGGATTCAAAATGTTATCAAAAGAAAAACTATCAAAAACAAAACTACCATCAATAGCTAGAGTAGCACAAAAATCAGCTACTTTATTATAATTCCTATTAACATGATGAAAAACAACCTTATTAAAGTCCTTCAAGAAGAAAAGGTCCTTGACCAGCCACTTATCCAATTCTCAATCAACTTTCTTCAAAGAATCTTGTAAGAATGTAATCACATTAGTATTATCACTTTCAATGTTAATACCTTTGCTCTCAAGCATCCAACTTTGTATAAGATCTCTAATGTCCACAATAACCTCCATCTCCAGTTGGGCAATATCCCAATGAATCTTATTCCTCCCAAAAACAAGAAGAAGTCTACCTTTATGGTCTCTAAAGATACCACCGATTCCACCAATTCCACCTCTATTTAAGCTCAACAAAGATGCATCCACATTTATCTTGATCCAATCTAGTGGTGGAGGGCACCAAGTAGAAAATAACTCCCTTGGGAGATTAGCACCCCAACTAACTAGATAAGGAGAAGACTTCAAGGTAGCTAGAGAGAGCACATTTGTAGCCACTGAGGAACTCGGCAAAGCTGCCTTACCATACTGCACTGAATTGGGGTTTATCCAGTTTAAAAACACAGCAACACAGTAAACTCTTACCATACCAGAATTCTGACTAGAAATCCTTTTCAGCTCTTCAAAACAGCCCTCCAAAGATCAAAATGAAGGAATACAAAACGCTCATTCATGAATTTTATTAATCACCTCTTGAAGATATTTACACTGAACAATAATATGCTCATAATTTTTCATTTCCAGACATCCTCTAGCACAATAATCATCAGTTGCTAGTCTTCGGAATTTTAAAAAGTGGTTTGTAGGAATAGCAAATTTCCTAAGCCTCCACCAAAAAATTCCACATTATAGTTTTGCTTTAAACTCTTAAGCCAACTATAAAAACCATCAACATCATTAATTCCTTTGTCTTTCATAGCATTGTCATAAGCCAAAGCAGAAATAGATTTACCCGAGAACTTACATACTGTCTCCAATCGATCTTCCCGCTAGACATCTGGTTTCACATTCTTGATAAGACTTGCTAGATCTTCATGGAACCAATTGAGCAGTTTACCTTCATCCCGTTGTCCTGTATCTGAAATAAGCTGCTGAACTTTCAAATTCTCCAAAGCACTGCAATCAATAAAAGTAGGCCACTCATTTAAGCATCTATCCAGCAACCAAACATCACTATGAACCTGAATTTGATCTCCTCTTCCCACCTTCCATCTAACAATAGGCTTTAAAAATTTCCCTCCATCCTTTAAAATTTTCCAAACATTAGAGGAGCATTTTATGCAGTTGTCATTCAACACATTATTACCAAATTTGGCCAAAATCGTTCGGTGCAGAAGAGTCTCAGGTTTCTGGATAAAGTTCCAGGTTAATCTAGCCCGTAGAGCTCTAGATTTGTTTGTGAATGACCGCACAACCAGACCACCAACATTTCGTGGATTACCAATTTCATCCAATGAAATGTAATGTAATCCATACTTCCCATCTTGCTTATGCCAAAGAAACTTCCTACACAATTTCTCCACCTCCTGAATCACCCTCTTAGGAACAAGAGAATGAGTTATAGCAAAGCTCGGCAAAGACATCAAAGAGGTTTTTATAAGAGTAATCTTTCCTCCCAACTAAAAGGATTTCTTCCCCCACACATTAAGCCTATCAGTAACATAGCTTAATAAATCATGAAAATTAGCAACTACCAAACCGTTAAAGAGAGATCTTAATTCCTAAATAGTGTAATTCCTTATTCACCTTGAAGCCAAGGATTCTTAACACCTTGTTCCTGCAAGATCTATTAACAAACTTCCCAAACATAATTTGTGATTTGTTAATATTAACTCTTTGCCCTGTCCAGCTACAAAAATCCTTCACAATGCAATTGATCAACCAAGCTGTGGGAGCTGAAACCCTGAAGAATAACAGTACGTCATCTGCATACAAAAGGTGTAAGATACATCGACCTCTTGAAGACACTTGAATGCCCAATGTCTGACCTCTTTGTTCAATAACACTAGACAACAATTAGGATCACATTATGAATAAATACGGGGAGAGAGGGCAACCTTGCCTAAATCCATAATGAGCATCAATCCATCTGGTACACTTTCCATTTATAACAATAGCAAATCTAGCATTTACCACACACTCCATTAGAAGCTTCGAAAAGGAAACAGGAAAACCATACCATTGGAGAATTTGATTCAAAGTTGGCCACCCCATACTATCAAATGGCTGCTCCATATCAAGTTTCACCACCATCATTCCTTATTTATTTTTAGGAACTTTGAATTTATTGAAAATTTCCTGCGCCAATAAGCAAAGCTCTGACATTGACCTTCCCGGAATGAAGGCTACTTGTTCCTCGGAGATCGTATTGGGTAAGAAATTTTTCAACCTGTTTACCAACATTGTGGTCACAATTTTATACGTACTTTGACACAAGCTGATGGGTCTGAAGCTAGATGGCACCAGTGGGTTTTTAATCTTAGGAATTAAGAAAATAAGTGTGGCTTTCCAATCTTTATGCATCTCTCCACCAATAAGAAATTTCATAATTGCACTCCAAGTAGTTTCACCTACTATATCCCAGTAACATTTAAAAAAGGAGGCAGTCACCCCATCAATTCCGGGAGACTTATTATTCCCTTGCTGAAAAACTGATCTCTAGCATTCTTCCATAGTAAAATCTGCACCTAGCAATGCAGCACCACATTCATTCAACTTCTATTTTTCTGAAGGCAACGACCAACCAGATAATTCACAATCCCTATACTCCCACTTCTTCTCAAAGAACTATAAGAAAACTTGTTCAATTTGATCATCCTCGTCCACAAGAATGCTATTAACATCCTTAATTTGCCGAATCCAATTAGCATTCCTACGTGCTGAAGTAAAATTATGAAACAACCTTGTGTTGGAGTCACCTTCCACATACCATCTAGCCTTAGCTCTTTAGTTCCACCAAGTAGAGAGTCTTCTAATAGTTATATTCAACTCATGAATCTTCCTTCTAAGCATAAGCAAATCATCACTAGCAAGCCCAGAACCCGCAGCCTCCTTAATTTGTAATTCCATGATTTCACTTTTTAGTTCCTCCTTAAGTTTGTATAAATCACGGTATTTATTCTTATTACAGAAAAATAATGCTCTCAATGTCCTCTACAACTTTAGAAGGACCCGAATCCTTCAAACTAGTCTCAAGCATGCTCCAAAGGCTCCTTCTCTCATTATTGCATCTACTGCCATATATAGTTGCCACCTTCCACACACCCAAAGAAGGTGTTTGAAGAGATCGAATCACCAGTTGAGAAGCACTTCTTTCAACAGCAAAAGAAACAATCTTCGTATTCCACAACACTAAAATGCCACCCGCAGTGCCCATAGCTGGGAAATGAAAGTAATCCCAATCCTTCCCAATAAGAAAATCAACTTCAATTCTATCAATACTAGATAACTTGGTCTCCATCAATCCAACAAAACAAACACCATGATCTCTAACTATCTCATTGAGATACAAAGAAGCCTCTTTTTTCCTGGCTCCCCTGCAATTCTAGAAAAGTAACGAATTCATCTATTTACCATCATGGAGCCATCCCCACCTGGAAAACTTCCTTTAGTCTCCTTCCTCTTTTCCTATGCTCTGGCTCCAAGTGGCCCAATGATTTCAATTCCTTAGCTAGTTTAACCTTCATCAGACTGTTATTCCGAGGAATTACTATTTCCACATCCTTTGGCATCTCAACACCATCAGCCAACTTCTATTGCTGATCCATACAAGAATGATCCATCTCTTCCCCTTCTTCAATTTCATTAAACAGAGCATCAAATTTGTTTGAAACATAAACCCCCCCAACACACTCAATATCACAAACTTCTTTACTAACATTATTTACAATAGCCATATCAGTCAGATCCCTTGAAATTCAAGCTCCATCAATTTTTCCATCTTCTGATTTTGTCCAGCATCAGACTGAGATACATGAGCCAAAACCTCAGTTCCAGCATTATTACTTCCAGGATTATCAACAGCCCTTACCTTACCATTCCAAAACCTCCTATTTTAAACTTAACGTGTATCCACGGCCCATAGTTCTCATTAGTTTCCTCAGCACCTTCCCTGTCAACCTTCCCATCCACATTCTTCTTAGCATCAGCTTTCTTAACCGGTTGCTCCACCGAGACTTTCTTCACACTTTCAGGGCATAGCTTGCTCTCATGCCCCACCTTCCCACACTGGTAGAATATTAAATCAATCTTCTCGTATTCAATTCCTTGGAAGAAATGACTAGCAATCCCATCAACCCACACACCATTTAGGAGACTATTTTCCAAATTCAGTCTGATACATACCCGGGAAAATTCCCGCTTCCCCCATTTAAATGAATTACCATCCAACAGAATAGGAGCTCCAATTCTCGATGCAATCTTAATGAAGTTTTCCTTGTCCCAACAATACAATGGTAAGCAAGGAAACCGAACCCAAACCGGTGCAGTAATTCCTCTGACGGAATTAGGATTGAAAAATGGAGACCATTTATCCATCCCGACAATATGGCCTCCCACGAACTAAGGGCCACCATTCTGAACTTCTTCCATTACTTCCACTGATTTAAACGAGCATAAGATACAATTTAACCCAATAGAAGTCATATGAAAACTTCTGAACTTACTCCACTGCTTCCTCAACTCCAAGCTGCACAGAGGAAAGGAAACTTTATCTCCTAATAACTTAACAACCAGAGAGTGTTTCAGAACCTCCGAATTTAACATTTCCTTCTCAGCATTGAGGTTTACCACCAAACCATCTTTAGACATCTCTGATATAACCTTGTCATTAGAGATCTTGATATGTTGCATCCTTTTCCAGGCTTCTTTAAAATTTCCCTTTATAACATTCAAATCAGAATCCTGCGAAACAGAGGAATCCAGATTCTTGTCCAAACTCAAGTTATTTAGAGAAAAATCATCAACCACTTCCTTTGCATAATTGTCAATCTCAGAAATCAAATCCCGTCCAACTTGTTCTTCATGATTAAACACAAACTTATTAGCTTTCATAATCGGGCTCGTCGATGTAGACACATCTGAAATATTGTCAAGAACAATTTTCCCTTCACAGAAACATTGATATCCTCAGATTCCTGATCAACTGCAACCTGCTTTCCTTTACCATCAATCACCTCTTGACGAACCAGCGGCCTCACACCTTCCCTGATAACAATTCAACCTCCAACCTTACCAATACCACGGTTGGTACCTGCCAAACGAAAGTTCATCATGATCCAAAACAAAGAGAAACCGCCAATCATAAGACTGGCGATCAGCCGGCAGCACAAACTTCCAGCAGCAGGATCTTCTGCCCGCGCTTAGCCCACGAACACAAGAATTAAGAAAATTAGAACTTCTCTCTCTAGAAAAAAATTTGGAGCTTCTCTCTCTAGAACCGATCGACTACACTGACCTCACCTTTTAGCTCTTCAGAAAACCCCATTAAGGACATTCTTGAAAAATATGAAATAGACAAAGACAAGGCAATTAATACTCCCATGAGTTCTACAATTATGATAAGGACTCAAGTGGAAAGTCAATTAATCAGAAGAAATACATAGGAATAATTATATCACTTATTTAGTTAACAAATAGCAGACATGATATTATATTTAGTATTTATCTCTGTGCTCGATTTCAGGTTGATAAAAAGGAATCCAAGTTGACTATTATTAAGAGAATCCTTAGATATCTCTTAGAAACCCAAAACTTGAGAATATAGTATCCTAGGCATAACACTTCCTTTGAAATTATAGAATATTCTGATTCAGACTTTTATAGGATGTAGGGTTGATATGAAAAGCACTTCTGGAACATGTTAATGCATAGGACTTTAGTCTCCTAGTCCAGTAAAAAATAGATCTCAATAACTTTGTCCATAATAGAAGCTGAATATATAGCCTTAGGAAGTTTTTTTGCATAGGCCCTTCATTTAAAGAAACAAATTTTGGATTTATAACTACCTGTATGAACCATCCAAATCTTATGTGATAATACTAGTACTATATATTTTTTAAAAAATCCAATCAAACATTTTAGGACCAAACACAGAGACATAAGACACCATTATATTTGGGACCATGTCACCAAAGGAGACAGAGCTACATCATGTACAGACTGAAAATTAGCTTGTAGATATCTTTACAAAATCACTAGCTTTTGAAACCTTCAGTACCTTAAGAACCATATTAAGTGTCATAGATATTCATGTATGAAAATGGATTCTTTGAAAATCTGAAATTTAATTATTGTTTCTATTTCATGTTTTTATCTTTTAAGTGTTTTCTATTTTTCTTTATACAAGTGTCTTTTTATTTTTTTAAAACATAAAGATTTGATCACTATTCACTTTAGTAGTTGATCCTTTCTTTAAATGAAAATCTTTGCTATTTTTGTAAGCAATGATTGACTCCTCTAAAATAGTTAATGGAAGAAAATTTGAAGATTATCCATCTTCCTCTAACTCTTTTTAGTGGTGTAATTTCCTTTTAAATCAAAATCTATTTTAAATTAAAATTTTTATCTTGAAATAGAGGTCTATTTAATCTTCCTATTATTTTCTATTTCATACAAATATTTTTATAAGTATATGAATCTCCTTCAAATTTTCTTAATCAAGTTGTTTGTCTACATCGTATGGATCAGATTTTACTTTCTGGTTTACTCTTCCATAAGAGAGTGAGTTCTTCTTCTCTCACATGTGAAATATAATCTCATAACTGAGTGTCTTTAAAGTTGTAGAAAGGAAGTAAGTTTGTAAAAAGAAAACAGGCACAAAATGAGCCGCAAGCTAAAATAATATGCAATGTACATCAAAATTAGAAGATGCAAAAATTGTATCAAAAATTGAAAGATGCTCAAAGTGCATCAAAATTTGATAAAAGAAGCACAAAATGAGCCCACAATGAGTTAGCTTCCCTTTCTTTCAATCTTTAAATCCTAAAAAAATTCATATGCCAATTGATATCGTCTACAACTTAATTTAAAAATTATGATTTTTGGTTCCTCACTTTGAAATGTTTTTATCTTAGATACATTTCTAAAACGAAGTTTGAAAAGATCACATTTTCTTTCGAATTTATTTTTTAAATTAGATTTTTTTGTTTAAAAAATGACTTTAACCTATATGGAGCCTAAGCTATGGTTAAAAAAAATCAAATTTTTAACCCTTTTAGATCTTAGTGTTGTCAATATATTTCTTATTGAGTTTTTGAAAAATCATGAGATAAAATTGATCAATTCTTTAAAATATTTTATTTTTTGTGATCATTTTACTTTTACTAGTTTTTTAGTTTATTATTTGTTTTTTAATTTTTTCTCCTCTTTTATGACATCAAAAAGGGAAGTAGCATATGTTGGCAACTTGTATTTTACTTTGAAATATTTAATTCCAAATTTGTATGTTAATTTTATATGTTCTAGTGTTGTGTGGTGTTTTTCATTTTAAAATAAAAAAAAATTCTCCAATATTATTTGTAATCATAAAAAAGGGAGAGATTGTTGTAAATATGAACCCAAGTCTTATGATTTTAGAGAGAGAATCTATATATGTTTTTTTAATTTTATTTCTTCTCGCTAGTGTTGGCGGGTCTTCTGCTCATGGCGAGAGGCCCTCCGGCTACCTATTCCGGTCATCAGAGTTGCGAGGATCTTCATCCTTAGGTCACTCGTAATTGTGATTCATTCCCTGCTCAACAGATTATTAAAGAAGGTCCTCTGATCTTTAAAGAACTGAAGGTTGATGCTCTAAATATTTGTTCTCCTGTGATTGGTAAAGGCAAACTTGTTGATGATGGAGGTATGTTCAAGACTCCTATTTCAAACTATGATTTTTCTTTATTGAAGAGACCAAATATTTGTGAAGTGGCTTCCTCTTCAAACGTGAATATTCTTGTAAGGAGATTTGGTATTATGAATGATACGGGTAAAACAAAGAACCCATGTGTTGTGAAGGATGCATTAAATGTTTGGGGTTTTGTTCAAGAAGAGGTTAATGAAATTAGAAAAGGAAGGGAGGAAGTTGTTTCAACAAATCCATGGAATAGGCCACCGAACATTAAAATTAACTTTTCAAAGGATTCATCAATTATGAATGAGGATGGTGTAGTGGTTAAATTGTTTCAACCTAACATTAAAGTGAATTCTGAGAAGTTGCATCTTTCATTAGTTGTGAAGGTTTTGGGAATAATATTCTAGTTCAAGTAATTGCAAGTGAATTACGCAGACAGTGGATGCAATTTGGAAAATTCCACCTAACTATTCTTGGGTTAGGATGGGTTTTATGTTCTTTCTTTTCACTTGAAGCTATGAATAATGTTTTATCAGGAGGACCGTGGTTCATGAAAGGACATATAATGGGGATTTACAAATGGAATGTTGATTTTTCAACCACTTCTTTAAAAGTGTTGACATCTCCAATATGGGTGAGGAAGCTGTATTTTTCTCTCCATTATTGGGATGAGATAAAAATTTCAGGAATTGCTACTAGGTTGGGAACACCTTTGTTATTAGATGGGAATATGTTTTAGTGGGGGAAAAGAGAGTTACAAGGGTTTGTGTTCAGATTGATCTAGATAAGCATCTTCCTTTTGGTGTTTGGGTGGAGAGAAAAGATGGTCGGTTTTTTCAAAAACTAGAATATGAGAAGATTTCCACATTTTGTTATAATTATGGAAGGGTTGGACATCTAAGTAATGAATGTGAGCTGAAGACTACTTTTGATCCAAATGCTATGGCTGTGAATGATAATAAGGTGGGCAGAGCGTCTATAGAGAGCCAATTAATGAAGTTAATGATAAAACCGCTTATGGGCCGTGGATACATGTGAATCATAGTAGAAGGAAATTTGGTGCTAATAACATTAGAAAATTTCAAAAAAAAGATGTTTTCAAAGAACACGGTGAAAGTTTGTTAGGGATGTTAAGCCCTATGGAACTGGCCCAAGGCTAACCAAGAGGGGGGGGGGGGTGAATTGGTATTTAAAAAATTTCTTTAAGCAAAGCACGAATGCAAACCAAATCACCACAAAAATAAGTGCAGAAGAAAATAAATGCGGAGGCAGTAAAAAATAAGAACACAAGGGTTTATAGTGGTTCGGTCAACTCGACCCACATCCACTCCCCAGAGGCGCCCTCCGAGTATTGCACTACAAATGTGACTCTCCTTTAGCCCCCACAGCTAGGCGGAGAAGCCTTTACAAACACCTCTTTTTGCCACACCCGGCAAGGCAGAGAACCTTCCTCCTGAAGCAGGCAGAGAACCTTGATCACTTGCTGAAACTTACCTCTCCCAACCCTTCCAAGGACAAGATACTCTAGGGAAGAAGAAGTGAAACAATGCTTATAGCAACCCTTGTGAATCCCCTCACAAGCTCCCCCTCACAAGATCCTCTCTCTCTCTCTCCCTCTCTCTCTTTCTCTCCTTTAGGTTTTCT
>NW_021319584.1:1967488-1990052 GCF_001605985.2 Dendrobium catenatum
TCATACAGAGCCTTAAAAGACATACATATTGTTGTCTTGTGAGACAGATTGTGATGAGTAGACAAAATCCCTTCAGCCTCCAAGCCAAAAATTCTACACAATTATTAAAGTATTGACAATTGCTTTAAGAGACAAATCGTGGTAGTGCCACCCACTATGAAAATGACTCAATCATTTATCCTCTATTCTCTCCTCCATCCAAATTACTCCATCCTAAACTTATTACAGCACCTATAAATTATGTAGTTGACCTAATGGACTATTTAAAATTTTGTAAGACAACACCAAACAAGAAAGATAACAGACGCAGGAGATGGATTAGAAACCTTTAAACAAACTTTGTTCAATTATAAGAATCAAAAGCAGAAAAACTAAAGAACTGACCAACAACCAACGAGAAATAACCTTAGGGAATGATTATGTTAAACAAAGAAAAAATTAAAAAAATTAAAAAACCAGGAAGCCGTAAGTATCAAAACAACGTCAGAGCGAGTTGATTTCACTCACACTTGTGCTCCAATCGGTCAGAAATTAGTTAGAACATTTTCACCAGTATAGAGAAGACAGCATCTATAGACGATGGGGTTTCACATTCTCTAACGACATAATGGACTTGCTAGATCTTCTGGAACGCAATAAGAGGAAGAGCACCATGTCAAATGTCATGGCTTTAACCTTACAGCCCGTTGTCCACCAACCAACAGACATAAATAGAAGCTGCTACTCTAGAACATATGAGCTTGGAGACTGAAAAACTAGAATTTCAAATACATCTCGCGAAAGCACAGTACAGGACACCCTTCATAGCTAAAAAGGAGAGTAAGCCACTCGAAAGGTTGAAGAAAGCAGAAGCCTCTATCCTGAACGAAGAACAGGGAAGAGGACAAGGAATAACATCACTGACGGGTGAACTGAATTTGATAGGCTCCTCTTCCCACCTTCCATCTTATACAATAGGCTAAAAAATTTCCCTCCATCCCTTTAAAATTTTCCCAACATTTAGAGGAGCATTTTATGCCAGTTGTCAAATTCAACACATTATTACCAAATTTGGCCAAAATCGTTCCGTGCAAGAGGAAAGAGCTCAGGTTTCTGGTATAAGTTTCCAGGTTAATCTAGCACCGTAGAGCTCTAGATTTTGTTTGTGAATGACCGCACAACCAGACCACTCCAACATCATTGGATTAACCAATTTCATCCAATAAACGTAAATGTAATCCATACTTCCCATTCTTTGCTTATGCCAAAAGGGAAACTTCCTACACAATTGTCTCACCTCCTGAATTCACCCTCTTAGGAACAAGAGAATGAGTTATAGCAAAGCTCGGCAAAGACATCAAAAGAGGTTTTATAAGATTAAATCTCTTCCTCCCAAACCTTAAAAGGATTTCTTCCCCCACACATTAAGCCTATCATGTAACATAGCTTAATTTAAATATGAAAAATTAGCACATACCAAAAACCGTTTAAAGAGAGAGATCTTAATTCCTAAATGTGTAATTCCTTATTCACACTTGAAGCCAAGGATTCTTAACACCTTGTTCCTGCAAAGATCTATTAACAAACTTCCCAAACATAAATAGTGATTTGTTAATATTAACTCTCCTGCCCTGTCCAAAGCTACAAAAAAATCCTCACAATGCAATTGAATCAAACCAAGCCTGTGGGAGCTGAAACCCTGAAGGAATAACAGTACGTCATCTGCATACAAAAGGTGTAAGATACAATCACCTCTTGAAGACACTTGAATGCCCAATGTCTTGACCTCTTTGTTCAATAAACACAGTAGGACTTGAACGGATAATAATAGGATCACCAAATGGAATGTTATAATAAGAAGCCCCACCAGATTTTCACGCAGGGTAAACCCGCAGGACCAGAGGGCAACGCTTTTGCCTAGCGCCAACTAGATGGAGATCTCCCACATAAAATATAGCAAAGCTTCCTTCACTAAATATCTCAGCTATGTTAATTAGGCAAGTCTAAGAGGTGCCATAAATGCTCCAGAAGTCCACTTACTACTTATTATTGCGCATTACCAACACCATCAAAAGCAACTATATATTACAGCAAAGGAAATTCTAGTGCAAAGAGTTCTAACGCCACCACAATAGCCATTCCTCTAGAAGACGCTCTCGACCGGAAAACAAAAAAGAAAGGAGCAGAAACAGGCAGGATCAAGAAAACCAATACCATTAAGCGGAGAAGTTTTGATCAAAGTTACACCAACACGCGACTGGAAAACTATCAAAAGCATCCCAAGTCTGAGGGAAAAAACCAAAATGGCCGCGCTCCATATACGGAACAGTTTTCCCCATTAGGTGGACAAACGCCATCCATCTTCTATACCAAATTCATTAAATTGCCCTTTTGGAAATTCCTCCACCAACTTTTAAAAAGAGGCCAAATATTTAGCCACCTGTGTTTAGACAACTTATACCAAGGAAGAAAAAAGTGGGATGGGTATTAGAAGGACAAAAGCTCTACTTCACAAAGCCTAATTCTTCTTAATTAAAAGTAACCTTGTGCGCGAATAGAGCTAATATAAATGAGCTTCTACATAAGACCACATTCGACCACAAACTTACGAGAATTTGAGTTCAACCGTCTCAATCTCACACGCGACCGCAGATCCGGAAGCCACCCGTGAGGCTACTTGTTCCTCGAACCAATCAGTGAGGGATCCGCTAACTCTCGAAGTCAGATAAGAAATTATGCCAGCATAACCACAAAGGACTACCAAATCTTATGCCACAATCTACCATGATCCATGAATGATTTCCCATCATTGGGATAGCAAAAAAAGAAAAAAGAAAACAAAATATTACATTGCCAAATATAAATAAATAGTACAATCTTGATACATCAATCTCCCTGGTGGAAATTTAAGCTCCTGATGAGAACGTATCAGCAACTCGTTCATAAAGCCTCCAAGTTTTTCTTTTTAGATCCAGCAGCATCAATCCAAGGTACAGTCAAGTCCAAAATGGTTGATAGTTCCCAAATTACCAAGGAACTTTTATACTCCCATGCTCTTTTTACTCTCTAATAAGCCATTTTGCCTATTAATAGGTCACCATATTTTTCCCGAAACTGTGAAATCTTCCAGAACCTTTACCAAAGGAGCGACCCAAGGCGTAGAAGTTTGGGTGAAATACGTTTCCGAAAAATAACTACTTAACAGATTATCCACAGGCATTAATAACTCTATTGCCAATACAAAGGATAAAAATGTCAAGTATAAAATCTCATTTAAAAAAGAATTAAAAGAGAAGAAAAGTAATAAGTGTGGCTTTCCAAAATCTTTATGCATCCTCACTAATCAAACAAGTATTCAAAAAAGAGGATTTAATCGAGTAAATTTTGCACTTACCAAAATGACAATAAAGTGTTCTTTCCCACCATGTACATCCTAAGTAATTTAAACCTATACCACAATATACATCTATTGAAAAATACAGGAGCAGTTAACATACCTCCCAGCAAGTTTTAATAGCCTGGCACAATAAGATAGAAATTTCCATAATCATAAGTAGAACTTAGACTAGGACTCAATCTTTCTAACAAAGTAAAATGAACGGTTTTCTTCTAACTGATGTAACAGATTCCTATAAAATTATTCCATGCAAAGGCATACAATTTAGTCAAAATGATTATCAAAAACTAAATCTTCTGGAGCAAATTACAAAAATCGTGAAGTCCACTTGACTTTTTGATTTTAAAAATTATCCAAATGGCACGTTAATATCGCGATTTAAGACTGCCTATTGCAAGTAAGTCAACGAACAAGGATAATCACGAATAACTATTCTTTTCTAAAATCCCTTCTATTTTTCTTGGATTAGACAAATCAGTGTGCATAGACTTCCAGACCCGACCATATGGAATGAGAAATTCAAACTAAATTCCCAGCCCTACTACTACTAAAAACCTCGACAGGTCAGTCTCATCTAACAAAACATGTATAAGAACACAACTGTTCTAAAACCTTACATGAGGATCCACCAGAAGTTCTAAAAAGCATTCCTCGTCCACAAGAATTGCCTATTAAAACATCCTTAATAGTTGTGACTTAAAAATCTAGTGTCACCGATCTAAGTAAAGTCAAGGGATTCCGTGAAGCCGAATCCACCGAAACCACTCTTAAAATATTAACCAAACCTTTCAAGCCAATGACGAGTATTGTTAAAACATCTACATGTGCTGTATAGCATATTCTTATAAAAAATACCCAGAGCATTGAAGACCCCAAAAAGCCAACAGCGAAACTCAATTGATATCCAAGCATGATCCAATTTCCAGATCCAAGCGACTATGTTGTTGGGAAATCCGATAATTTTAAGTGGAGTTGAAATCATTTCTGTCTTTAAATCGCCAATACTCAAACCTTAAGTCCACCTACTACTTCTCATTTTAGTTCTCCTAACATTCAAATTTTTGTAAGAGAGTTTACATACCAGTCTATACTAACGAGATTTTACCTTATCTTTGGCAACTACTCATCTACGCAAAGTTCTTCTCTCCAAATACCTGTCTTTAATTGAAGGACAAAGTTCCTATGAAAAGAGTCTCCAGTATGACTATTCATCAATTACCCCTTATGTAAGAGTGCAGAAAGAAGTCCTTACAGGGCAAAAACAACGCCGCCCAGGGAAGCCGTTACCTTAATTTGTTCTCAAAATTGTAATATGATCCTTATGATTTTGTGCCACCATAAGTTTTTAGTTCCTCCTTAAGTTTGGCGAAATTATTAAAATTCACGCCACATTGTGAGTATACTTAATAAATCCAGAATAAGGAAAATAAATAGTCTCCAATGTTACTCAGGAAAATAATCAATAAAAGTTCTGCGCAATTTCTTAGACTATATCTAATTGATAACTTATGGAGCACCTCCTAGCGTTTTCCACTATCCTCCTTGTAAATCACCGCAAAACCTTACTACCTAAAATGGACAAATTAGTAGTTACAAAAATTCTGAATATTCAGTTTATGCCAAATCTAAAACAGCAAATCAGGAGAAGCGAGTCGGTTAAGACCTCCATGTTCTTCAAAATTCTAATACTCTTGCCCTGTTGATCTTTCTTACATCTAAATTGAACACAAGAAAAATTTGTTGGCTGTGAGCAATCTGTGGCTTGTACTCCTCAAACCGTGCACAAGCCGGAAGCAAAGACTAGCATTCTTTTTTGTGAACTTTAGGCTGAAATTTGAAGCAGACTAAACTCAAACTTATTAAGTTCAAAGCATCCACTATGAGATGAATAATAGTGTGAGTTCCTCCCCAATGTTGAAAAACAGTATTCACGTTGTTTACTGCAAGACTGCCCAATGGTTCGTCCTCAACGCCCAAAAAATATATTGCCCCAAACTTCTAAAGAGAGAAGGCACCAAATAATCACCAACTACCAATTGATCTTTAAAATGCGAATTATCCTCCATGAATGAGTTAATTGATAAAAAGATCTCTATATGATGGAACCACTCACAATCTTCCTTTAAACCAAAGAGTCCCAACAATATAGAAATTATAAGCCCTGAATGCATTATGAACTATGAGTTATGTAAAAATATTGAATCGATCACTTGTTTCTGGAGAAACAACAGTAAATTTCAAAACCTCCATCAACTATAATACAATTTACTCATATAGAGTATACTGATTTTCTCTTAGGCACCTGCGTATGACTAAGTTATTAATTGTAATGTATTCCATCCTACCCACTCAATCCACCTCCTTTGTGTCCCATCTTGTTTGTTAACACTCTTTTACTTTTATCTCCTTCTATCATTCAATAAATTTGACCAATTCCATACCATGTTATTTTTCAGGATTACCATGTTTTCCCACCTATCCCTCCTCTTCCCCTCTATCTCCAAATCCCTCTCTCTATGACACATTAGTATCTCCAGTGGAAGTGATATTAGTCTTTATGAGAACTAGCCGACACCGAAATCCTTCGATGACACAATATAGAACAGGCCCTCACAATGCATGCTCTGCAAACAAGGAGCCCCCAATTGCTTAATCGTTTTCTCAGCTCTAGTTTATTTCCTTATCTTACGTTCTCCTTCGATTTCTCCGTAATTTGGAGCCTTTCAAAAACTTTAATTATTCAGAACCTGATATCCACCCTAATAGTTGGTGAATTGAGAATTACCCCAGCGCTAGCTTCCGACAAAATCGAACGCTTCACCGAAATATGTCCCCAACCCGAGTTTGCTATTTGACCCTTTCCCCTTTATGTTCTCATTTTAAATTAAGCCGTAACCGAATAAACCACTTGACATATTAAATCGCGATATGATGCAGAATGTATCACATGGTGTTCAGTGAAATATTGTATCCACGGAGCCACTTACTGATCAGTTGCCAAGAATTTTCTCCTATTATCATTTTCTCCTTCACATCGTCTCCCAAATATTAAGAGAAATCTTATACTTTGCTCTCTATAATATCTGTGTTTATAACTTTCCACCAAGTAATGCAAGTGTCCCGTTAGTTTATAATAACAGCGATGCAAATTAACCTTTTCGACTTCATCCCGAGAATGTCATTTCCATCACAAAGCTCTGACCAATTATTTGCCACACCCATTCACTAAAGTTGCTTTCACAGGTGTTGCATTTCCTTCAAAATTATGACGTTCGAATTTTGCTCATGTCACCCTAGCTGGGAAAATTTATTAATCCGCCTATTTCCGAATTTCTATAGGTTCCTCTTCCTCAGAAAGAACCTTATACTAGGAATAACGATGAGCTTTGATGACAATTTATGGTAGTTAATCCCATAATTCACTCCCAACACCATAAGAACAAATATCCAGTCCCTTCTTAGACATTAATTTCAATTCTATGAGCTAACCATTTCAATTGTCATCATTTGTGCCCAAACCTTGATACTATAGCCATCTAATTTTTTTTGACACGAAGATAAGAAAGACTACTTAATAACCAACAATAAAAACCACGATCTAAGCCTCCTCAAGAAAGACTGTAAGAAACACAAGAAGAAACAACCAGAAAAAGGCAAAATCAGACATGATGCTACTAAACCAATTACGTAGATGTAACTCCTTAAGGTAAAAAGACAAGATAACACGATAAGCGAAAAAGACAACACTAACCTAAGTATTTCCTTAGAGACTGATGACTCGCCTGTTAAAGAAATATGAGAAACAAAAAATCTGCCTAGAATGCCAAAGAACATCAGAGCGGGGTCACATGCAAAGTAACGAAGCGAATAGTAAGTAAAGAAAAGAAGTGCATGAAGACTGTTTATGTCACAAACCGATTGGTTTCCATCCCACCCATTTGCACAAGTCAGCCGTGAGCCCAATCCAACGTCCCAACACTCGGGTGCAAAACAACCAAACTACTGACATCCAATAGTTTAGCTCCATGGCGCAGTCTAAAGCCATACGTGACACGATTTGCAGGTCTGGACTGAGGATAAGGACCCGAAGGAGGGAGCTAAGCTGCCCTCCGAGAAGAAAGGGTGGCCCAATGATTCAATTCCTTAGCTAGTTTAACCTTCATCAGACTGTTGGAAAAGAAGGAGTGTGCATCGGTTAAGGAGAAATATGAATGGACTAAGAAGTGTTGGTGGCACACAGAGTGGCACGGATGTGGAAGTAAGCCAGCATGCTACTAACGCAATAATCCAATTCCTCCACTACCCAATATACAACCATCCTGTCTTTCACTACTTACATTATTGATCCTCTTCTTGAATTTTATAGCGCCAAAGCTATTACGAGGAAAGAGAAAATAAGTATTTGAATCCATCTCTTCCCCTTCTTACTGATTACATCAACCAATTCCCAAGCGATTATTTTTTACAAAAGGATGTCCAGAGAGAAAGAAATCTTTAGAATAAAAACAGCAAATTTGTTTGAAACATAAACCCAGCAATTCATCACCGAAAACCACAAGATCAAGAGCAATCACAACCCAGAGAACGATCTCCACGCCTTATCACACAACGGAGCAAATAACGGCCAAGCTCATACTTCTGACAAAATAAGCCATAGATGAATCTCAAGTCAAAAGAGGGGATAACCACTGTGCAAATTTCTTGAATTAAGCTCCTATCTAATAGCTTTTTGTTTACTTCACCTACCCAAATTTAAAAGAAAGCCCCCTTACGGTTCACTTCCAATGTCGAAAAGAAGAAGGTCAAGCGAAGCCATCACGAACCCCAACTCTAGAAAAGAGTAATTCTTCCTAATAATACATGGATAGCTTTCAAGATATTAATAGCCCTAACAAAACTGTTTTTGCCCCACAACATTAAAAGAGCATGAGCTACTAACCCATAAGCTTTCCAATCCACACGTCCTCCAACCCAAGGGTGAATACTCCATCCATAGTGCAACAAAGACCACACTTCCAGAGCCGCAAATTAAAAGGCAACTTACCAAATCCTTATGCACAATCTACATGAAATTGGAATGCTTCTCATCTCCCTACCTATGATTCAAGATAGCTAAACACAGACACAAGTGAATAATCAATAAATTATACTATTTGTATCCAAATAAATAAAAAGTACATAATTTCTTGATAGCATCATAAAGTCTTTCAATCTACCTTTTACTAAACTCCATCAAATTATTGTTTCCGAATTGACGTTATGTATCATTCTCTTTAGGCTCAACAATCCTAATGCTTCAAATTAAAAACCAAGAAATATTAAAGTTTACTCCTAGCTCCATAAGATTATTAGTTTCCTCAGCACCCTGTCAAGATAAAAGTGATCAAGTTTCATCCTTTAATATCTGCCGCAACACATGCCAATATGATTATAACTCCCATAAACTAGCCATATTTCTCAGATCCCACTCAATAATATTTCCTTAGCCCAATATATCCATTCCCCTGCAAACTATCCAAATCCCTACATAGTTCTATATACAAGTATATGTACCATACCCAGTTAAAGCAATTGCAGGGCCTTCCTAACTTACCCTAGTGCCCAAAGAAAATCCCGAGTTGGCGAATAAGGAAAGTGATTCGGAAACTTATCTCCTCTTTGTTCCCAGAATTCTATTCCGAACAACTTTGTGTGCAAACTTCACGGTAACCCATCGCGGCTGCTCGGTAAAAAAATTTCCGCAAAAGGAATGTTTCGTAGTATACTTCCTGGGAATTCACGAAGAAAAATGTGGGAATACTAATCTTTGTGAACGTGAATCGCATAGGCGTATCATGCTCCTCTCGTCAATTTTTCTGGACGTCACTCGATCCCTTTCGCGCACACTGTAGAATGGGTAGTTGTAATATTGCGAGATTATCTTTAAACTCGTACTGTTCCAGTAACTTGTCCTGAAAGACGATTTAAGTAGAAATAATGACCTAGCAAAAATCCATACACGCCATGACCACACACCATTTAGGGGCCGAATAAAATGCCACTGAAGAAGATCAAATTTTCTGTAACGCCAAAAAATTCAATGAAAGTGCCGCTCTGAAATGATTATACAGTAACCCAGGGCATATCGTACATTAGCGAATTTATGAGGATAAATCACCGCTTTATCCATAACCAAAACAAAATAAATCTTTAACCCACTCTACCAATGAAAATCTGATTCTCATTAAATACTACCTTGGCAATATCAACAAGAATAATTTGATAAAGAGATCCAAGCCACTCTTACATTAAAATTCATACGATGCAGAACCAACACACCAAATATTAAACTAAACCATAAATAATTCATAACAATGATCATCTTCATCACTATATGTGACCAATCCCCAAAAACACAATTAAATAAACTATAGACAATAGGTTGTTCAGTTAGTCACAAGAGGTAAACACAAATTCGCCAAGAACCCAAAAACAAATAAACTACGCAGTAAAGAACGAAAATAAAATAAACTAACGCCACTTCTAATCTCGTAAAAGTTGATCGAAACTCATCCCTGTTCACAGCTTCTGCTTGGTCCATAAATATCCTCCTCATTTCTCCAATTTTCGTAACAAATTTGATTGTTTGCTCCTGATTTTGTCCTGAATCCCTGGCCATTAATCAGCCTTGTTGATATTCGGATGAAACCCTTAACTTTCCGTTTCCTAAGGTGTTGACCAAAAAGTGGTATGCATAAATCTGCTATTGTCAATACTCAAGAGGAAGTATCGAGAGAACCTATGGTGAAGAAGTGGACAGGTCACTCTGTTAATTGCATGGTGGTGGATGGGCATCCCACGCACAAACTTAAAAAGCGGCCACCATCTCTGAAACTTTTCCATTACTTCCACAACTGAAATTGGTGCCTATCACATCCTAACGTGTGAGCATAAGAAGCCGAATAGCGCCACCTATTATAAATAAAATTACTGAGGCAGCCCAAGAAATACCCATAAGCCCTTTTCTAAATATCTGTGAAAGTATTACCCAAAGCACTTCCTTTCCGAACACGAACAGTGCCTCTAGCGTCCACTGCTATTTCACTCCCTCTAACTCCAAGTTTAAAGAGCTAAATTGCAGACAAAAAATATTTTAAACAAGGTATATAAAAAAAAACTAATAATTATCCTCAACCTAATTACAATACCATAAATAGGTCCTTCTTCCCAGCACAACTCCAGAGAGTGTTCTCTACGACACCCCATAATATCTCGAGGTCATTCCTAGCCAGACCATGACTATGTGGCCTTCTCATGATATACCACAACAAGAGTCCGATCCACACTCTGGATGAGCGAGAGTGCCATACATAGCACCAAACCATCTTTCAGATCATACCATCTGATAAATATCGGAAGAAATAACAGATACATTGTGTGCGTTTGAAAAAATTATGAGATTTGAATCGAAATATTGATAGATAGATTCAGATTGCATCCTTTTTTCTACAATGCGACATTCTTTTTAATGCTGTGAAAATAATAGTACTTCGACCAAAATCATTTCATAATAGGACCACTTCAAGCATCCAGACACTTCCTTTCTTAGTGCTATCTTTGAAACAGCAAAGAGCTTCCCCCTAAGTATGTTAACGGTGCGCGCTATGCAATTATCCTGTTAAAGAGTTTTTCCCCCCTAAGGGCATTTATTATCTTCACATACAAAAGTCTCCCAACCAGTCCCTGCCAAACATATACTTCTCTCACAGAGATGGTCACCAAAAACTATCACACAATTCTATCAAACCCATCATCGTCCTCAATCTCTTTCTAATTGCAGGGAAATAAATTATAGATTCCAATTTCTAAAAATAACTCAGTAAAATATCTTACAAAAAATCAACCGTTCCCAATCGATTTAGTCAACGATGGCGAAGAATTATCTCACTCGATTCCAAATTAAAATGACACACAACAACCTATTTTATTTGGTAGCACAATCCTATTCCAAATGTTTATACCACGAGAAAATCCAGAGAAAAAATAAATCTACTGTGCTGACATTTTCGCCAGCGCCAACAGAAAGAGCCAAGCGACGTCCTGCCGAATTGACCGGACGACAATAACTGAATCGGAAAACCTCCATTTGGGTCAATCCGAGAAAGATATGCATTAGTTGGTCCCGCACTTGCGACTCCACAGAAACAGGCCTGAGGAATAAGCATGCCGCTCAGATTCCTGATCAACTCCGAACTAAGGCCTCCGGAACAACAAAAGTACTAGGGACTGCCTTTCGAACCAATGCCGAAGGAAGGAAAAATGAAAGAAAAGAACAGGCTCTTGTACCGAGGAAATAAGGCGCTTCATACTTGCACCGCTAAATTTCCCGCCGTCTAATCGCCGACGAGTACTTCATTATTTTACCAGCGTCGCATAAATTTCGATGCAAAACATCAAATTCATCATCCCGAGTGTTCATAGCTCATGGGCCGGCAAAGTTTACGTGGAATTATACACCAATAAGAAGTTACCAAGGCCGGAATAAATTACCAGTCATTTCGAAAGACTAAAACTCTGCCAACATACGTATACTAAATCTACCCCAAATACCACCGTTAAGGACGGCAGACATACACCGGAAAAGGAAAGATCGGCGACTTACGCAGAAACTGATCGTCGAAATTTTTTCCCCGGGTATCAGCATCCTGGTTATACCGACCGTAATTTATCGCACAAAGACATCCATACAGTAATCAAAGGTTTTTCTCCAATCTAGTAAATGCCACTCTAGACCCAAAAACTGAAACATAATAGAATGAAAGCAGATGTATAAGACACGTAGCCAAATCATAATAGACTGCAAGCAGAGCTGGCCCAATCTAGCCTAAATGAAATAGATTCCAAGAGCGAACAATCACAATGAATGTCACATACAAAAACTTTCCTATCTAGCCAAAACCTCTATTGCATTTGTGGAGAATCCAAATGAAACCCGCAGCCTAGGTACACCCAATCATTCTAAATTCCATCATCCCACCAATTGTGATCTTATACACGGCGGCCTTACGGCTCACGCAACTCAATTTGGAAGAATTTGACTGAAGATGTGACAGACAGAAGAAGAGGAGAAAATCTTTTAATCACAATAAACCTCACTACAGAAAACATTCTGAATACCATCACTACCATATCTTATCATGCCAAAGAGCATATTAGGGAACTGAAATCTTTGACATTATACTTTGTGTGTACCGACTATAAAGGTCTCTCTGGAAACTCCTCTTTCTAGTTACCTATCAAGTAATCCAATATTGAAAGTCGTCAACCATATTCTAATGGCAAGTAAGAGAACAAATCAAAATTTTCGTTTTAATCTTTAATGAATAGATGGCATCAATAATGTTCTAACATCTTCCTGTTACTATTCTATCCTAGAACACATATCGCACCTCTTATTGATAAACAAATTGATTTATCAAGTCCACAATTCCTTTGTGTTGAGAAGATGATATTATGATAATTAATAGTAGCGAGAGTGACAAGGACTAATATATCAGCCATCCTGACTTATACGGCCCATGAAGTAATCCATATCGAAGTACTGCAGAGGATTCACGTCAAAAGTGGTATAACAGAACGCTCTATATCCTTAACCTCCATGAACCAAGCCAATTAGTGAACCAATACACCTATCACCGGAAGAACTAAACCATCCCAACACATCCACAATACTTATCGACGTTATTTAGAATGCTCTGAATCAAAATGCAATAAGAATAGCTCCTATGACTTGGATAGTCAATACCATCCATATATATAACTTCACCATAAAGATAATAATAATCAACCTTCTCTAATGACAAAGCAAATCGAATTATCAAGATGAATTGAGTATAAAAAAGAGAATTTCCAAGACTAGTGAAGCATACTATATCATTACCAGAGAGATTAAAATGTTATTCACTAGTAGAATAGTCCCCTAATCCCTCTGAAGAATAAACCACAAACGCAGAAGAAAAATGCTAGTAGTACAGCATCCATTAATAGCCTAGTGCGATCGATTAATCAAAACTTGCAACTTTGACAAGTCATTTGATACCTTTGAGAAAATACTAATTCTAGAAATATTCACAGTGATAAACATTGTATAATGCGATGTTGTTATATCTAGTGAAGGTTAATGGATAAGAGGAAAAAATAGCAATTTTCATTTTTTGCTAGAAGAAACCATCTGATTTAATGCAACAAGTTAGAAAACTTACCTAGGTAAATTAACTCACATACATATGTAGATAATCAAACAATTATTAATAAAGAATATAGGCTGAAAATTGAAGTAGATATCGTAGACCTCTTAAAACTTGTATATTCACATAAATGATGGTGAAGCCACTTCTTTCTTGTAATTTTACTTGATATAAGCGCTACGGAAGTAGTTTTTATGTGAACATAGGAACCCTTACATCCTGTCAAGTAAAAGAAAAAAGCAGGTTTTCATGTGTAGTTGGTTGTCAATATAAGAACTTATCAACGTGCTATTGGTGATATCCATCCAAATCTGTCATGTAAAGTGATATACAATTTTGTGATCGAAGGGGTTCTAGAGTGAAGAATTAATTAATTAACAAAGTATATAAATTAAAATCTGCAAATCATAAACATGGTTATAGGCACCAAACACAGAGAACATAAATGATACACTAATAGAACTCTATATGTGTGGAATATTTTTGGAACCTAGATAAATGATTTCAAGATTACCAAGTAGAGACTAAAGCAATTTATCAATGCATAAGTACATAAGCGCCAACTGATCAATATAATGTTAGGCATAATAATAGTTATCCCTGGACAGTATTGAATACAACTATTACAAAGAGATGGTTCGACATCAAGAACTGCTAATTCGACCAGATACTCGAATTTCCAGTGTGCAATATCAGTAGCGTGATGCAAGAACCATATTAGAGCTGCTCATAGATATAAAATGTACAGGTTGAATAGAGAATTTTAAGTGATTTGATCCTCTTTCAGTAGTTCACCACCAAAGATTCATTGATTATTGTAGATATTTCAAGGTATGTAAGAAAAAGATAATCAAATAAATTTCTTAAATTTCTAATTTAATAAGTCTAATGGGTGTTAATATGTTGTTTTCAATATTCTTTAATGTCTATAATAGTGACAAGTGTATCTTTTTATATTTTTAGAAATACTATTAATAACTGGAAGTGTATGCGAATCACTATCTTCATCATAGTTATATGTAGTGTAGATAATTTTTGGCTATTTTCCCTTTAGGAGTCCTAACATTAATAATCTTAATGTTGTAAGAGTCATTGATAAGGAAGAGCTAATCCAATTGCTTAGTAATAGATTAGTAAGCAAATTGATTGAACTCTTTCTAAAATAGTTAATGTGGGATATAGTACAAATATTATTAGAACGTAGAGTATAAAGTGTGTGAGAATCACAATAATACATATAACTAAACATAGACTAACTAATAATTGTATGGACATTGTAAATATTTGCCTTGTTTAGAAATCGGGAAGAATCTAAATATAAATAAACCCTAAACATTACTACATTTTATTTAATCAAGTGAAAGTAGAGTTAGCATGATGGTGCTATGTACTCTAAAAATACCTATTATTTTGATTCTATTCGTATTTGAAGCGACCAAAGATTAAGATATTTCTTACTCGAAGTATTATTTTGAAAGACGTAAGTTCTAAGTCAAAATTTTTCTTAATTAATCAGAGAAACCGAATTAGTTGTAATTATTGATTGTCGATAATCTATTCATTAAGAGAAGAGTATGCCGAGGTGAAGAATAATTGTGGTGTTTTTTAATACTTTTCTGAGTATAGATAAAATTTCTAATCATCTGTCGCAAGTATAAGGCAATTATGAGAAAGGTAACTACCGTATTAATGTGCGGAGTTCTTCTTTTATATCTCATAATACCAAAAGATTAAAATTGAAAGAATGATAATAATGAGTACTAGAATTAAATAGTGCCTCTTAATAAAAAAATTACCTTGAAGCATGCATGTGTCATGGGCCCATATTTATCTACCAAACCGATGATTCCAAATAGGCAAAGCTGAAGAAGGAGAAGTAAGTTTTAGTAAAAAGCCGAAAAACAAAGACGACGCATAATAGAGGTGAGCCGCAAGCTATAGAAGAACCAAATAATATGCAATGTACATCAAATAACCTATAATTACGTGAAAAAGACTAATAGTCATGACAAAAGGAAATTTAAATAGCAATGAATAGAGTGATCAATAGAAATAGATATATGTGCTGCAAAAATATAATTGATGGAACATCAAGTCTAAATATAATATGGAATCTATAACAGACACGTCAGACATAATAGACAATAGAGTCCTCAACACAGGAAACTATAGAGTTTAAGGCTATCTCCTGTCTATAGTCTTCAAGTGCTTTAATATGCCTAAGAAGGAAAAATGATTAAAGTATCAAATATGCCAATTGTAGAGACTTGATAAGACAAGTATCTATGAACAATGCATCACAAATAATAATGTGAAATAATGGATATTGTTGGTCCTCACCTTTAAGAATGAGAAATGTTGTTATCTTAGATTACATTTACTGAGGAACAGATTACAAGAGTGATGAAAGATAATTCAAACCTAAGAGCAATACAGACGACTCAATAACCTTTTACTCCCTCTGTTCGGAGACAGATTTTTTATTATTTCTAATATCTATTATTATTATGCTTTCAGCTTTTTTCTGTGAGCCCTTATATAAAAGATAACACTACTAGATCTTAATATAAATGAATATACACATTGTGATATAGGAAGGAGAGCAACAACTTACATGAACCGACATCCTGTTTATTTGTCCTCACATAAAGGATGGATTTGAAGTGGAGCTATTATGAGCAGAATTTAAGAGATAAAGTATCGATTAAAAATTATATTTAAGAAACGCAGCATACTGTGTGAGGTGTAATAGACTTTAGTGGTGTATAGTGTGTGCATCAATAGATAGATCTAATCCTATAAGTTGAGAGTTCTTTCCTGGAAAAATCCAATCAATGAGACCGAGAATAACACACATTCGAATCAATTTCTTTAATGAGATAGTGTGTTATTTTTGTGTGGAGCTCAATTCACCAATTTGATTACAACTTAATGATCTGAAGATATTATTCAAGTGAAGTAGATTTTAGTTCCTTAATTGTTTTTAATTTGATTATTTCTCATGGAAAACATGTTTTATCTGTAGTTGGAACCATCCTAGGCAACAAATGATCCAAGAAACTGACAAAAAAATGCAGAAGACTGAGCATGAGTGTTGGCAAACTTGTATTTTACTGAAATATTTTAATTCCAAGAAATTAAAGTATTCAAGGGAAAAGATATATGGAGATAGGAAAAAAATAATATTAGAAATGAATTAGTGTTAATTGTTATGTATATTAAGAATGTAGATAGATATAATAAAATGGATTGTTCTACTTGTTGTGATTGATTGTGAGGAACTGATAATTATTCAAAGTGAGACAAGGGAAGTAATTGTAATATGATGATCATATGAAGAAATATGAATAAGGTTATGTTAGGGTGGACATATTGTTCTATAGAAAATAAGAACAATATAAAGATATGCTCCAATATATTTGTAATCATAAAAAAAGGGAGAGATTGTTGTAAATATGATTACCAAGTCTTTATGATTTTAGAAGAGAGAATACGTGAATTATTTTAGATATTATAATCGATCCTCCATGTTTAATTGATCATTTATAATTATTAGTATCATTCTTCTGCCTTAGATGGGAATTTGGTGATGTATGTGGTCAAAGATAACGGATGAGTAAATCTGTCATCAAATGGACGGGAGAGTCAACATAAACATGTTCAATTCAAGAAGACCCCTGCCTATTTAAGGAACACAGAAAGAAACACGAGAAATCCTCAGGTCATCAGAGTTTGCGAGGATCTTCATCCTTAGTCACTCGTAATTGTGATTCATTCCCTGCTCAACAGAATTTATTAAAGAAGGTCCTCTGATCTAAAGAACGAAGGTTGATGCTCTTAAATAATTTGTTCCCTGTGATTGGTAAAGGCAAACCTTGTTGATGATTGGAGGTATGTTCAAAGACCTCCTATTTCCAAACTAGATTTTTCTTATTGAAGAGACCAAATATTGTTGGAAATGGTTCCTCTTCAAACGTGAATATTCTTGTAAGGAGAATTTGGTATTATGAATGATACGGGTAAAAACAAAGAACCCATGTGTTGTGAAGGGATGCATAAATGTTGGGGTTTGTTCAAGAAGAGGTTAATGAAATTAGAAAAGAAGGGAGGGAAGTGTTTCAACAAATCCATGGAATGGCCACCGAACATTATAATTAACTTTTCAAAGGATTTCATCAATTTATGACTGAGGATGGGTATGGTTAAATTTGTTTCAACCTAACATTAAAAAGTGAATTCTGAGAAGTTGCATCTTTCATTAGTTGATGAAGGTTTGGGGCATAATATTTCTAGTTCAGTAAATTGCAAGTGAATTACGCAGACAGGTGGATGCAATTTGGAAAATTCCACCTAACTATCTTGGGTTTAGGATGGTTATTTTCTTTCTTTTCACTTGAAGCTAATGGAATAATGTTTTATCAGGAGGGACCGTGCGCTTCATGAAAGGACATATAAAATGGGGATTTTACAAATGGAATTGTTGATTTTTCAACCACTTCTTTAAAAAGGTTGAACATCTCCAATATGGGTGAGGAAGCTGTTATTTTTCTCTCCATTATTGGATGAGATAAAAATTTCAGGAATTGCTTCTAGGTGGGAACACCTTTGTATTAGATGGGAATATGTTTTAGTGGGGGAAAAAGAGTTACAAGGGTTTTGTGTCAGAATTGATCTAGATAAGATCTTCCTTTATGGTGTTTGGGTGGATGAGAAAAGAAATGCGTCGGTTTTTTTCAAAAACTAGAATATGAGAAGATTTCAATTTTGTTATAATATGGAAAGGGTTGGACAATCTAAGTAATGAAATGTGGAGCTGAAGATACTTTTGATCCCAAATGCCTATGCCTGTGAATGATAATAAGGTGGGCAAGGAGCGTCTATAGAGAGCCAATTACATGAAGTTAATGATAAAACCGCTTATGGGCCGTGGATACATGTGAATCATAGTAGAAGGAAATTTGGCTAATAAACATTAGAAAATTTCCAGAAAAAAGATGTTTTCACAAGAACCACGGTGCAAGTTTGTAGGAGTTTAAAAGCCCTATTGGACGGGGGGGGAAACTGGCCCAAGGCTAACAATTGAGGGGGGGGGGGAATTGGTATTTAAAAAATTCTTTTAAGCAAGCACGAATGCAAACCAAATTCACCACAAAAATAAGTGCAGAAAAAATAAATGCGGAGGCAGAAAAAATAAGAACACAAGGGTTTATAGTGGTTCGGTCAACTCGACCCACATCCAACTCCCCAGAGCGCCCTCCAGTATTGCACTACCAAATGTGACTCTCCTTTAGCCCCCACAGCAGGCGGAGAAGCCTTATAAACACCTCTTTTTGCCACACCGGCAACGGAAGAGAACCTTCTCCTGAAGCAGGCAGGGGAGAACCTTCAATTCACTTGCTGAAACTTACCTCTCCCAACCCTTTCCAAGGACAAGATTACTCTGAGGGAAGAAGAAGTAGAAACAATGGCTTAGATCAACCCTTGTGAATCCCCCTTCACAAGGCTCCCCCTCACAAGATTCCTCTCTCTCTCTTCTTCCCTCTCTCTCTCCCTTTAGGTTTTCTCAGGGTCAAGGTAGCAGCCATTGGATGTTCAAAAATTTTGAACTAAAGCTCTTAAATAGAAGAGCTCAAAGGAGCTCATTAATTAACATGTTGCCGACTATACGTTCCAGGAACGATATGGACCATCCGTCCTGCGCCAATCAGTACAAAATCTCAGAAGATCAGCCGAGCCAATCGCCCTAAATGGCAAACTAGATGATTGAAAAATTTGGCTTGATCATCCAGGATGATCTTATGATCATACCCGACCGATCAGTTCAAATCAGAGGGAGAATCGTCCTGAGATCGCCCTGAATTCAAGCGGGTCCGTATGCAGATCGTGCAGGAGTAACTAAAGGTTTTTTGACTAGATCGTCCTAGTCAAAACCTGCGATCAATCCAGGATGATGTGATCGTATCAAATCATCCTTAATTACTTCCTGATTGTCTGATCAATTAAGGCATAATTATGAATAATCATCCAGGCTGATCCAAGATCGCCTGCCGATTACCAAAAAAATACCATAATGCCCCTTAATTATTTATGGCCGCGGGTAAATTTCTTTCTATTTTGAGCCTATCGACCAGGCCGATACAAGTATCATCCCGGTCGATTTGGCTACGATTGGCTAATGACGGCTGCCTAAATTAAGAACCCCTGATTAGATTTTTTGTTTTAAGCCCGATCGTCCAGGACGATGTAAATATTGTCTTGGCCGATTTGAGTAAAAACATAAATTCTAAGTCTCTCAAGTGTGTGTGTGTAGGGTTACTTTGCATCATTCACACCAAAGATTACGATTGACTCAAGAAGGGAAAAATAAAATTACAGATTGACTCAACCCTAATCTACCCAATCTTGAGCTGATTCTGATTTCCGTTCAATCTTTGAGTCCTGAAAAGTCAGTAGAAAAAGGAAGTCGTAGTGAAATAAGATTTGTTTGCTATCATCAAAATCATAATCCAAAAACATGTTTGTAACAATCTCCCCCTTTTGATGATGGAAAACATATCAAAAATTAATTCTAACTAAATAAGCTTTTACCAGAACAAGTACAAACATACTAAACAAGAGCAAGTACAAATACACTAATCAAGAGCAAGTACAAACACACTACTCCCCCTTTTTACATCTCAAAAAGGAGGAGGAAACAAAAAAAAAAATTAAAGCAATAAAAAAAAACAAATACAGAAAAAGGAAGCAATCCACAGAAAATAGAAACTAAAACTAAAAAAATGAGGGATCTTGATCATCAGATGGAGGAGTGGTGGAGCCTGCTGAAAGTTACTAGATAGCGTAGTAAACTGAGCATTGAACCAGGCTATGTCCTGATCATGCTGCTGCTGCTGGTGAGTAATGTAGCTGTCAAAACGGGCTAAGTCCTCTGTGCGGTACTGCTCGTAGCGAGCAATGTCCTCAGAATGTTGCTGCTCTTGTGCAGCAACGTAAGCATCGAAATGGGTCTCCCAATGATCAAATCACTCCACTAACTAGTCAAACTGTGAGTGCTGTCGAAGAGGAGTAGGATCAGGAGCGGGAGCAGGAGCCTCCTCCTCCTCGGCCCCCTGAGGTTCCTCATCCCCTGGGTGGAGACGAGTACTGTGAAGGGTATTGATGGAACTGTTTGAGTAGAAGAGAGTTGGGAGGTTAGGAGGAGCAAGATAATAAAGCTGATATTTGGTTTCAATAACATAGGTTATGAGGTGTCCTAAAGCCAGATTGGGTTTCCTCTTATGACCTGGATCACGGATTATGGTTAAATGATCAATGTAATGAAAAATTAAGTTAGTAGAAGTAAATTCTCTATGTGTCATGATGTAAAAAGCAGTCAGAGAAAGTAGAGGAGTGATGTGGATTCGGTCCCCGGCTTTTGAAATAATGGAGGTGCGAAGGACATGCTAAATTGTTCTAGCATCTTTGACTAAAGAGCTAGTCTCTACAACATGAAAGAGTGTGTTGGTATAGCAAAGAAAATGGTTTGTCGTTGACCATTTAAAATCAAGATTTGAGATGATTATATGCAGCTTATCCCCGGTGGTGGATAGCTGCAATAGTTCAGCACAGTCCTGATATGTGATCTCGACCGTGCGTCGATTCACATAGGAGGTCAGGGCTGTGAAAGTAGGGTTTATGCAAAGATTTGCAAAGAATTTACGAAGAAGCTCGGAATGAATGGGGACAGCGAGAGAAAGAATGAAACAAAGAGAAGTGTGAGCAAAGAGATCCATTACTGGATACGAAAGGTGGAAAGGATTGATTACTCTGGAGACAGTTATCCCACATTCTTTGTATCGATGGTAAGCAGCTTTATCTTCTGCCTCCCTGAAACGAGGGTCAATCCTAGCCCTCGAAGAACTCCCAGAAGTTTATCGGACTCGCTTCCCACCAGCCATAGCAAGAAACCAGTAAGAAAACACAAGAGAAGAAGAAGGTTGAGGATAAAATAATGGCTGGAATGGCCTGAATTTAAAGAAATGGGAATATCGTCTAGGACGATCACAGAACATCCAGGATTGATTTGGTTCAATTATTGCGTATAGGCCGATTGGTCAAAAAGGCAGTCCGATCGGCAGGGCCAATCAGATATCGGCCAGGATAATTAGACACAGGCGATTGTCCCGAGGAGTCAAGCCAGACGACTGTTGAAAAAGCATATCATCCAGGCCGATTAGGTGTATCGTCCAAGACGATGCACAATAATTAATCATACCGATCGAAGTCAAAAAGTTTTAAATATGTGCCACGTGTATCGTCCAGGATGAAAGTTCGTTAGGGATGTTAAGCCCTATAGAATTGGCCCAAGGCTAACAAAGAGAGAGGTGAATTTGATAACTTTAAAACCAAAGTTAAAACTCAAACCAAAATCACCATAGAAATCAAAGTGCGGAAATTAAATAATGCGGAAGCAATAATAAGAAAAGAACACACCAGATTTATAGTGGTTCGGTCAAACCTTGACCTACGTCCACTCCTTGGAGGCACCCACCAAGTATTGCACTAAAATTGTGACTCTCCTTTAGCCCCACAGCTAGGCGGAGAAGCCCTTACAAAATCACTTCAATATTCCCCGGTGCGGCTGAGTCGTCAGGTCCTTTGACACCAAAGAGATCTTCTTCTTTGGTGAACTTACCTCAAAACAAGCCTTGAATCTGATGGTACTAAGGTGCGAGTTCGTCGGAGCAACCGTGTGGGTCCCCCACCACACTCCCTTGAGTTCCTCCCCCTCACAGGATCTTCTCCCTCTCAAACTCCACCCTTTTCTCTCTCCCTTTCAAGCTCTCTCTTCAAAATTTCGCCACAAGAACGAAGCTACAATGATTGCCAAAGACACTTACAAAGTGTCATGCAAAAGCTTAAATAGAAGAGCTAAAAACGAGCTCATTAATGCAAGTTGCCAACATTATCGTCCAGGACGATA
>NW_021319584.1:1992737-1995758 GCF_001605985.2 Dendrobium catenatum
GAAATCACTTGAAAGTTCGTTAGGGATGTTAAGCCCTATAGAACTGGCCCAAGGTTAACAAAGAGAGAGGTGAATTGGATAACTTTAAAACCAAAGCTAAAACTCAAACCAAAATCACCACAGAAATAAAAGTGCAGAAATTAAATAATACGGAAGCAATAATAAGAAAAGAACCACCAGATTTATAGTGGTTCGGTCAAACCTTGACCTACGTCCACTCTTTGGAGGCACCCTCCAAGTATTTTACTAAAATTGTGACTCTCCTTTAGCCCCCACAGTTAGGTGGAGAAGCCCTTACAAAATCACTTCCACCTTCCCCGGTGCGGCGGAGTCGCCGGGTCCTTTGACACCAAAGAGATCTTATTCTTTGGTGAACTTACCTCAATACATGCCTTGAATCTGATGGTACTAAGGTGTGAGTTCGCCGGAGCAACCGTGTGGATCCCCCACCACACTTCCTTGAGTTTCTCCCCCTCACAGGATCTTCTTCCTCTCAAACTCCACCCTTTCCTCTCTCCCTTTCAAGCTCTCTCTTCAAGTCTCCCCCACAAGAACGAAACCCCAATGGCTTCCAAAGACACTTACAAAGTGTCTTGCCATAGCTTAAATAGAAGCTCTCAAAACGAGTTCATTAATACAAGTTGCCGCCATTATCATCCAGGATGATATGCATATCGTCCAGAACGATAGGCATATCGTCCTGGCCAATTAGTTCAAATATGAGGAAAAGCATCCTGAAAATCACCCTGAAATGAAGCTGGACGATGTCAATCGTCCAGCACATCATCCTGGACGATTCTGCGATCGTCCAGGACTAATTGCTTTCCTTAAATTCCAGAGAAAAATTGGAAAATTTGTCCTGGATCGGCCGATATTTTATAGTCTAGGTCGATCCTCTAGACGATGTCCAAAAATAGCTTCTTTCTAAATAGATTTGGCGGCATATTCTTGTTGAATTGAGCCTATCGTCCAGGATGATGTGTTTTGCATAATGACGGCTACTTTAATAAGGATGCCCTAATTAGGGTTTTTGCTTTTGGACAGATCGTTCGTGACGATATTACCAAAAATAGAAAACTTTAGGGAGCAATAAAAAATTTTCCAAGTTACAAAACATCATGAGCCACACCAAATACAATAGACTCAAGAAAGGAAAAAGTGTACAAACTGACTCAGACCTAGTCTACCCAATTTTGAGCTGATTCCAAATTGCAGTCTGATCGTGTGAACTTGAAAAGTCAGTACATAAGGCAATTGTAGATAAATAAGAAATGTTTGCTATCATCAAAATCATAAACCATAGATCTGCAACACAGGACAAACAGTGGATCGGCCAGGACGATTGTCCAATAATGGATCATTCGGGGCTGATTTGAAGGATTTAAGCGTACTAACACGTGGATCGTCCAAGACGATCTAGTGTATCGACCAGGACGATGACCATAAATGCATCGGCCAGGATAAAAATTATATTGGACAAGACGATCAAAAAATATTTTAATAGAGTTCGATCATATTGGCTAGGACGATAAGGGATCGACCGGGACGATGAGTTATAGAAAGCTCAGAAAAGATTCAGCAAATGGAATTTTGAAGAGAAATTGTCATATCGTCCAGGATGATAAATTTATCGGCCAGGACGATGTGACAAGAATTTTAAAATCAAGGAAAGATGGAGATGATCAAAGAAAACCCCAAACGAAAATGAATACAGACTTAAAAATAACAAAAATAGATAAAATAAAAAAATGAAGTTTTTGGTTTTTAAATTTTCTATTTTTTTTTTTTAGCAAAGCATGCATATGATAAATTTCCCCAATAATTAAATTTTAAAGATTTAAAAGATCAATGAGTTAACAATGTCACAATCTGAAAATTGGTAGAAAATCTGATCCTTTTTACCCTAGCTCGGACTTCTTTCAGGATAAAACTTATCTTTTGAAACAAGAGGCTAAACTCAGAATAAATTGGATAAAAAATAGATCCATTCAAAACTGGTTACAAACAAAATATCTTATAAAATAGACATACCCAAGTAAATTTGTCTCTATCATAGAATTTGAAATCAAGCCTTTGAAAATATCAAATATCCAATGAGTCCTTCTAAGTTTTAAAAGTTTTAAAAACAGAGGATAGCTTATATTTAGTGGGGCTCATTTTATGCCTCTTGTCACTTTGATTAGCTCTTTGAGCATCTTTTGATTTTTGATACAGTTTGTGTATACAGTTTTCTTTTCAATTTGGCGTCATTGCCTCTTCCCTTTTTAAATTTTTGCAAGCTAAAACTCTTTAACAAACCCTTTAAAAACGTTTCTTAGTTGATTATATCTTCTCGATATTAGAGAAGAGGGGCTCTCTTTTCTAACATAGAGAAGAACAAGCTAAAAAATTGAAATTTAAAATCATATGATAAGGTCAACGACAAGATTTCAATTAACTTGAAGGATATATAAAGAACTTTGATCATATATATAAGATAGACTATTGTAACAAGAAAAAAAGATCTTAATTTCAAAAACCATTTGTTAAAATGAGATAAACTTTTTATTTTAGAAAAGAAATTATATCACCAAAAGAGTTAGGGGAGGAAACCATCAACGGTGTTTTCCCTTTTAAACCGAGTTTAGAAAATGCAATCTATGGCCATAAATCTCCAAGTTTAAGAATAAGGAACAAATCATCATAAAGAATAAAAGTAAAAAGATGCTAGAAAAATAAACAAAAACTATCATAAAAACAAAACCATATAACCCACCCACTATCCATAATATAATTCCAAACTGATACTTTGTTTAAGCGCTCACTCATATCTAACTGCAGTTATGAGTTGGCAAGCCCCGTTTGTCCAAAGTTATTCTTCACCTCTATCTCGTCCATCTTCACTTTGATACGCCATAGCAGACAGCCTGTGATATGATCGAAATGTAATCACATAATCACATGCGCTTCGCAGCGTATCGATGCGCAGCAAATGTGCATCGCGATGCAAATAGCTGCTAGTACACCAAATGGAGTATATCC
>NW_021319584.1:2001665-2011671 GCF_001605985.2 Dendrobium catenatum
TCTGATCAAGAGTTTGAAGAACCACTCTACTATAATGACGGATCATTTAGAGCAATCTTTAAAAAAGAACAAAGTAAAACTCATGTCGTTAGTGATACAGAGGAAGAACCAGAAGCTGCACCTGTACCTGCCAATTAACTAAATTATCAAGATTTGGTTCAAAGATTTGATCATTTAGAGACTCATTTTGATCAACGCTTTGATCAAATTGAAGCTCATCTTCCGTAGTAGGCCGCACAATATCAGCATGACATGAATTTTATGAGGGATCAGATGAGTGATATCAGTACTAATATACTTATGATGAGTACTTACTTTAACATCTTTGGTGCTGCACCTCCTCCTCCACCACCAGATCAGGGTCCTTCTTAGTGATAGTTGCATTTAATTTTATGTATTTTCTGTAGTTTGTGTTTGAGATGTGTTTTAAGTAAGTTTGTTGTATTTTCTTTACTTTAGATGTTTTGTTTCTGTATTGATATCCTGACCTTAGATTGTAATGTCTTCATAGTGATATCAATATATGTTCTCGTTTTTTGGACTTAATTGTATTGAAATGTGTGTTAGCCTTTATGACAATCATTAGATTTTTGATCTTTATAGTGCTATATTTTGAAGTGCAAGTCTAAATTAAATTCATTAGAAAATCTATTTTTTTTTCTAAATTTAAGTTCTACTTATAACTTGATATAATTAGGATTTTCAAGTTCATGTCTCTTATTTAGACTACATTAATTCTAATATTATTATTGCAACTTTGATATTTTCTTATTTTATATTTCACTTATCAATAAATATTTATGCACTTAGAAAAATTTGAAATTTTTTATTATTGATTTTGGAAAGATCAAAATTACTTTTAAAAAATGTACAAATGTACAAAAATCAAAAGGAATGCACAATGTTTTGCAAGTAGAAAAAGAGGCACAAAATAAGCCCAAAAGTAAAAAGATGCACAAAAAATGTGCAAATAATTTGAAAAAGATGCGCAAAGCGCCATATGTGGTAATTATTTCTTTCCATTATCTTTTAATCTCTTAATTCAAATTGATCTACTGTACATTTATATTCTGTTTTGAAATTTGAAATATACAAATTTTCTATTCATCCTTTTTGCAATGATTTTCTCTATCTTAGTGTCTAAATTGACTCATGCTTTTGATATATTCTTTCTATTATCAATGTTATATCTCTTCTTAAATTCTATGAATTAATATGATTTGCCTAATGTTTTAATTTTATTTGCATAACATATTTTAATCACTTTCAAGATTGAATTATTAAATGATTTTCATATATCTGCTTATATTTCAAATCTTTTTCTTCTTTATTTTTTAATGTTGTCAAAAAGGGGGAGAAATTGTTTGTATCATGTTTTTTGGTTTTGTTTGATTTGTTTTTGTTTTTTGTTTTGTATTTTGTGTTTGTTGTATACTTTGTGTGGGCTATCTGTATATTTCTAAAAATGCTTCCTTATTTACACGTGTTCATCAATTCAGGAGGAGTTTAAGAGATTTTTTGAATTTAAAAATTATACAAACAATAATTGTTTTGTCATCATCAAAAAAGGGGAGATTGTTAAGAGAGTTGCTATTTTCATGTTTTACATTTTTATAACTTGTATAGTTTTGATGATTTCAAATATTATTGTTTTATGTATAATTATCTCCTAACACTTTTTGGAAGAGTTATTTTTGCTCTTGTGTGTACTAACATTTCAGGAAAATCAAGCTCCAGACTACAATGACTTCAAATCAAATTTAGCATGACATACTTTGTGTATTTGAAAACTTGTATTTTTCTTTGAATTAAATTTGAGAGGGAGTGATTGTAATTGAATGAATACACACACACACACTTTAGGAGATCTTGAGAAATTTGTACTGATCGTACGGGACGAACATAGTTCATACGAGACGATCAAGTCAGTTATCTCCTCGTAAGAGCAATGGAACGAACATGAATTGAAGAAAATTTTTCTAAGTCCTGATCGTCCAGGATGAAGTGTATTCGTCCCAGGACGAAATGTTCTCTAGAAAAGTTTCATTCAAGAACGAAATATATTCGTTCCAGGACGAGTTGCACTTTGGAGCATTTTCATCCAGGACGAAGTATATTCATCCCAGGACGATTTGCTCTCTGGAAAAATTTTGTCCGGACAAACCCATAATTCATCGCAGGACGAAGTGAACCGACTTTGAAAATTAAGTGTCGTTCTACAGTTTTTGAGAACCGACCTATGGAATAACCATTCGTACTGGACGAACCTAGTTCGTACTGGATGATGTGAGTGTACGAAGCCATTTTGTACCCATATACATTAGGTTCATTTCCAACGCATTTAAGTAAAATCGTTTAGGATGATCCACGATCGTACGGGACGATCCAATTCTTATTGACTTGAAAATTTGTAGTTTTTGGACAATTTTTTGTGTCTTTCCTATAAATAGTCCAAACTAAACTGCCACATAATCTTTTTGCCTACTGATCTTCATGCTTATTGAAAGAAGAGTCAAGGAGAGAGTGTGAGAGAGTGTTTGAAGGAGATTTCTTGCCATTGGAGCGTGAAGGTTTCACTTGATACTCAAAGGTAAGAGTCTTTACTCTTGGTTTATGATTACTTCACTCTTTTCTCTCTCCCTTCTAGAATTCTTGTGAGAATATCTGTCAAGGAGATTAAATTTTTTGCCGACACTTGGAGATTTAGCCGAAGGGTTCTCTGCCCACACTTGGAAAGTGTGAACAGCCAAAGGGTTCTCTGCCCACACTTGGATAGTGTGAATAGCTGAAGGGTTCTCTGCCTACACCGGGAGAGTGTAAAAGGATGACGGTTCTCTGCTAACACTGGGATAGTGTAAAAGGATGAAGGTTCTCTGCCAACACTGGGGATAGTGTAAAAGGATGACGGTTCTCTGCCACACTAGGTAGTAGTGGAAAGTGTGTTTGTAAAGGCTTCTCAGCCTTGATGTGGGTGTTAGTGCAATACTCGGATGGTGCCTCCGGGGAGTGGATGTATGTCTTGTTTTGACGGAACCACTATAAACCTCGTGTCTTTATTTTTCTGTTGTCTTTTTTATTTTTGTGTTTTTAGTTTAAAATTATGGTTGAAAAATGTTTTCTACAAAACTCACTAAAGTTTATTTTCGGTTTAAAAATTAAAAAGAGGGATTAATTTTTTTAATTACCAATTCACCTCCCCTTTTGCTTAGCCGCTGGGACATAAGCTTAGGTTTAACAACCTAATTCATAGTGAAAGAGTTTCAACATACTTAATATCTCTAAGCATATAGAAATTAGCAGGATTAGATAAGGTGATGCGCTAGACATAATGGATCAAAAGCATAACATCAACTTCAATCCATATTCTTGTGATTCCAAGAGAACTACAAAGTTGAATCCCAAAAAGGAGACTCTCGATTTCCACTTAAATGGAACTAATAGCATTGGATGGATCCACAAAAGCCATAATAACAAAACTGTTAGAATCCCTGATGGTTCCTTTAAAACTCGTATTTAAGTTATTTATGGCACCATCAGTGTTGAGTTTAAAACATCCCTCCAAATGTTTTCTCCAGTAAATAATCTTGCCAATACCATTAATTATATTATGAGTAAAAATCAGGCCAAACTTAGAAGCCACATGAAGAGAGCCTTTAAAAGAATCAACCTTTAAAAGCTTAGCAACATAAATCTAAAAAAATTTATTCTTGACTTTAGAGATGATAGTAGAAGCATCAATTTTAATATTTTCATGCTTCAAATTATTCCTACTTCTCTATAAAAGCCAACAAATAAGGGCAGGGAGAATATTCCTAATATAACCTTTAGTAGTAACAAACCACTCTTTAAGAAGCTCGCCAATAGTGTTAAAGCGATCGATAGTAGTAAGCACATTAAACATATTGTCAAAATAAAGCCAAACTTTCAAAGCAATAGGTCTTTGAAAAAACACATGATTAATTTTCTCAATGCGAAAGCATCATTGACATTTTGTGGTAATATAGAAACCTTTCTTTAAAAGAATAGAATCCACAGGCAAGTAATTATGCAAGATCCTCCATAAAAGGAAGGAGTAAGAGGGATGTATACTGGCATGCCAGAAAGTTAAGTAAATAGAATTTTTGGGAAAATAATGCCTAATAAAATTTCAAACAAGTTTAGTATCAATTTTACCATTATTGGAATGGTTAAACAAAATGCAATCCTCATCCTCCAAGTAGATCTTAATCTTGAGAATTAATTTAATAATGCAATTAGCCACCTGATTAATAAGAAGATCAATATTCCAATCCTCCTTATATATAAAATCTTTAACTTTGCAAGTAGAAGTAGAGTGAGTAAATAAAAGGTTATCAGTATAAAAATTACCCAACCATTTATCTTGCTAAAAGAAAATGTTACCAACTCCCATACCCCCACTTAATTTTATATAATCTTTTCCAGTTGAAGGAATCACCATTCCTAAAATCACAAGTCATGGGATGCTTCACACCATAATACTTAGAAACCATAAACTTGGCCCACAAACTCTTATTAGCTTTAAAATAATACCATAGTTAAAAATCTAATAAAATTTATTATCATCAAAATCACAAGACTTTGGTTCTTTTTTTTTTTTTGAAGAAACTGCCAAAAGCATTTTATTAATAATCAACTACAAACAACTAAATTCATCCTTTAACAAAGCTAAAAAGGAAGAAGGAATTTTTTTACAATTAAGATTCTCCCAAAAAAAAATCATAAGAAAGAGCCAACTTAGCACACATGTTGGCAAGCTTATTATAATCTCTCTTAACAAACTTAAATTCAATTTGATTGAAATCACTAAGAAAGAGTAAATCCTTAGGATCAAACCCCTCCACTTCAATATCCACCTTATTCACAAAATTCTGAAATAATTTGATAACATTCAAGTTATCACTTTCAATGATAATGCCAATACAATCATACATCCAATATTGAAAAAATATGCTAAGAGAAATAACATAAAGAATATCGACTTGAGAATAATTCCAATGCAACAGGCTTACCCCAAAATCACTAAGAAATCTTCCTTTACTATCTCTAAAAACTCCTCCAAAACCTGCCATGTTGGATGCTATTAAGGATGCATCTAAGTTGACTTTAATCCATAAAGTAGGGGGACACCAAGAATTGTGAGATAGCTCTCCAAGCTGATTGATATCCCAACTCTCCCAAATGTGATCAAATTGAAAAGAAGCAAATGTAAAACTATCAGCATTAGCAGCCATTTGAGAAACACAATCCTCCAATCCACCATGAACTACCTTGTTCCTACTCTTCCAATAGAGAAAAACTGTTGAATAACATAGATTTCCCTTAAAAGGATAGTACACAGAGCAATGCTGAAGAAAATCTAAACATTCCTCAAAATAAGAAAAACTTGGAAAGAAAAATCCCCATTTAGCAAGAGTATTAAACACCTGAATAAGTCTCCCACAATGAACTGCCACATGATGCACATCTTCTTTACAAGCAATAATCATTGAGAATTTTCTTAATATTCTTCAAACTCTTCCATTTAGCTTCGAAAAAAACCACAACATCATCTGTAAACATCAAATGTGATACCAAAGGAGTAGTCAGAGCCACTTTAATTCCCACTCCCTTACCTCTCTGATCAAAGGAATTAGACAAAAGCTGAGAACACAAGATAAAAAGATATGGAGAGAGTGGGAAACCTTGTCTAAATCCACTCTTAGCCTCAATCCAACAAGAATTTACTCCATTGACCATAATAGAGAACTTGGGGTTCATCATACATTCCATTATAAGACTAGAAAAAGTTTTAGGAAAACTGACATTATCAAGCACAAGATTTATAGTATCCCAACTCATACTATCATATGCTTATTCCATGTCAATTTTTAATGCCATAAACTCCTTCTTTGATTTAAAATATCTCATTTTATAAAAAATTTCTTGAGCTAGTAAAATCTGATCAGACATAGACCGACCTTTAATAAATGCATACTGAACTTTCGAAATGATCCTTGAGAGTAAACAACTGATCCTGCTCAATAAAATCCTTGCCACAATTTTGTAAACTGAATTACAAAGACTGATAGGTCGGTAGTTAGATGGTAAGCAAGGATTTTTTAATCTTTGGAATCAAAACCACACTGGTTTCTTTCCAACCAGGACACATCTTCCCATGAGTGAAAAAATAATTTATAGCATTCCACACATCATTATTAATAACCAACCAATAATTTTTAATGAAAGAATAGGTAATATCGTCGTTACCTGGAGACTTATTACCCTCCAAATGCCTTACCACCAGCTCCAATTCTTCTTTAGAAAAGTCCTTATTCAGCAAAATTTTATCAAATTCAAAAATATGCAGTGCCATAGTAGGCCAACCATCCAAGCTACATTGGTGTTCCCTCCATTTATCTTTAAAAAATTGAAAGAAAATTTCTTCCATCTTCTGTTTGTCTTCAACCAACAAACCATGCAGTCTTTCACTTGATTTATCTAGTTTCCAATTCTCCTTGCCGTCGCATATGAATGAAAAAAATTAGAGTTGGCATCACCAGATTCCATCCATAAAACTTTGACCTCTATATCCACCAAGTACAAAGTCGACCCAGTGTAGAATTAAGCTCACCTACTTTAGATTTCAACAAGAGTAGATTAGAATCTAAAATACCATTACCGTTAGCCTCTTTCTCTTGCAGCTTTAGAATTTCCACCTAAGTTTATTTTTTAATTCATACAAACTCTTGTGCTTAGCTTTACTCCAAAAAATAAAGCTTTTAAAGCCCTAGAAATATTTTTATTTAAAACCTCCACCTCATCCCCAAAAACGGATTTCTTCCAAGAATGAACAATAATATTAAAAGAAGCAGGATAAGTAGACCACACATCTTCATACCTCAATGTTCTATTTTTTTGAAATCCAACAAAAAAATCTTCAACATGATTGTGCAGTGATCCAGAACCACTCTTGCCAAATGCTCACAAATGGTAAATTTAAACTTTTTAAGGCAATAGAGTTTATAAAATAGCGATCCGCTCTTTCTAAAATTCTTGCTTCTGCACTCTTATAATTACACCAAGTGTATCTTGGCCCAACTATATCAACCTCATGAAAATTACAATTCCTCATGAATGAAAGCATATCTTATGCACCTTGAGAAAAAATAAACCTCTTACCTCCTTTCTTGTCTTCCTGAAAAAGAATACAATTGAAGTCCCTCCCACAATTGAAGGGAAAGGTTTTGCTGACAAAGCCTCTAAACAACTCCATAACCTCCTTATGTTATAAGCATCACAACTTCAGTAAACTGTAGCAACCAACCAAGTTCCTTTATCTCTAATATTTAATTCTCCAACCAGAACCTGAGAAGAAGTCTCTATAATTGAAAAAGACGCTTTATCTATTCTTCAATATACCATAATTCCACCAGAAAGCCCTTATGACGGAAGTAGAAAGAAATCCCACTTGTTTCCAATAAACTTCTTGAACTCCAAAGCATCCATAGATGAAATCTTAGTCTCTAATAGACCAATAAAAAAGAGTCATACTCATTCACAATCTCCTTTAAATATTGAGAGGCTTATCTCTTCCTTGTCCCTCTACAATTCTGGAAAATGATAGATGTCGTTTAATATTAAAAGTGGGATTAGTCCCACCACTTTTTTTATTCAATAGACCAGCTTTCCTATTTTTTGAAATCACATTATTATTGCCAAGTGATTTAAACTCTTTTTGAAGTTTGAATTTCATCACAACAGAGACATTCTCCACCTCCTTCTTAGTGGAATTGATATTAACTTCTTCTTTATCACAAAAATCTCCCCCTCCTCATGATCATTGTCCTGAGTGATAATTGAATTCCCCAGCTGATTCACACCTACGTCCACCTCTTCATTATCTAGCAGTTAAAACTTATTAACATCAAGAATTAAAGGTTCATTACTATTCTGATTAGCTTTCACCTCCAATCTCAATTCAGTGTTATCCACCATAGAATTTTCCAACTCTTTATCAACAAAATCATTATGAGTACCTTCAATAGCTTCAGACAAAGCAACTTTTTTCATTTCCTTGAAATCCTTCTCCTTAGGAACTTCTACATCACAATCCCGGCGCAGCTTCTTCTCGACAAAAGTAGGACCATGTGTTATAAACTTGTTTTTGGATTATAATTTTGATGATAGCTAACAAATCTTATTTCACTACGACTGCCTTTTTCTACTGACTTTTCAGGACTCAAAGATCAAACAGAAATCAGAATCAGCTCAAGATTGGGTAGATTAGGGTTGAGTCAGTCTGTAAGTTTATTTTTTCCTTCTTGAGTCAATTGTAATCTTTGGTGTGACTGATGCAAAGTAACCCTACACACACACACACACTTGAGAGACTTAGAATTTTTGTTTTTACTCAATTCAGTTAGGACGATATTTACATCGTCTTAGATGATTGGGCTTAAAACAGTAAATCTAATCAGGGGTTTTTAATTAAGGCAGCTGTCATTAGCCAATCGACCGGGATGATACTTGTATCGTCCTGGACGATAGGCTCAAAATAGAAAGAAATTGTCGCCATAAATAATTAAGGTATTATATATTTTGGGTAATTGGCCAGGACGATCTTGGATTGGCCTGGACGAAATTCACAATTATGCCTTAATTGATCAGACAATCAGGGAAGTAATTAAGGATAATTGATATGATCACATCGTCCTAGATGATCGTAGGATAGACCAGGACGATCTAGTAAAAAAACCTTAATTACTCCTGGATGATCTGGATCGGACATCTTGAATTCAAGGAGATTCTCAGGACGATTCTACTCTGATTTCAACTGATCGACCGGGATGATCATAAGATTGTCCTGGATGATTGAGCCAATTTTTTAATCATCCAGTTTGCATTTAGGGCGATGCTCTGGCCGATCTTCTTAGATTTGTACTGATCGGTCGGGACGATGTCTATATCGTCCTGGATGATATAGTCGGCAACTTGCAATTAATGATCTCCTTTGAAGCTCTTCTATTTAAGAGCTTTAATTCAACATTTTTGAACATCCTTGGCTGCTATCTTGACCTGAGAAAACCTAAAGGAGAGAGAGGGAGAGAGAGAGAGAGAGGATCTTGTGAGAGGGAGCTTGTGAGGGGAGAGGTAAGTTTCAGCAAGTGTCAAGGTTCTCTACCTGCTTCAGGAGGAAGCAAAAGGAGGAAGGTTCTCTACCTTGCCGGGTGTGGAAAAAAGAGGTGTTTGTAAAGGCTTCTCCGCCTAGTTGTGGGGGCTAAAGGAGAGTCATGTTTGTAGTGCAATTCTCGGAGGGCACCTCTGGGGAGTGGATATAGGTCGAGTTGACCGAACCACTATTAACCCTTGTGTTCTTATTTTTTACTGCTTTCGCATTTATTTTCTTCCGCACTTATTTTTGTGGTGATTTGATTTGCATTCGTGCTTTGCTTAAAGAAAATTTTTAAATACCAATTCACACCCCCTCTTGGTTAGCCTTGGGCCAGTTCCATAGGGCTTAACATTCCTAACTAACTTTGAAGTGGTATCAGAGCGGGATTCATAAAAACTAAGTTTGAAAACCTTTTGAATTTTGATCCATGGCTAACTTTAGGAATCGTAATACACCGGAAGGGTATTCTATTACCCGACCACCTCTGTTTGATAATATCCCATTTGATTTTTGAAAAACTCGCATGTCTATGTTTTTATAATCTACTGATTATCGCATGTGGATGCTTGTTACGGACGGTTACACAACTCCAACTGGTAAACTTAACGACATTACTGTTCCACTTTGTTTTACTGAATGTACTTTAGATGATAGGGATTTGGCTCAATTGAATGCAAAATGTCTTAATTATTTTTTCTGTGCTTTAAAATTAGAAGACTACATGCGTGTTTCCACTTGCAAAACTGGTAAAGAAATTTAGGATAAATTGTGTATCACTTATGAAGGCACTAATGAAGTTAAACAATCCCGTTTGAACATTCTCTTGCATAACTA